>NC_133769.1:81959000-81971854 GCF_003597395.2 Chelonoidis abingdonii | reverse complement strand
ACCCTACAGGCATTGGGAGCTCAGCCAAGAATGCAAATGCTTTTCAGAGACTGCAGGGCCTGTGGGATAGCTGGAGTCCTCAGTACCCCCTCCCACGCTCTATGAGCATCCATTTGATTCTTTAACTTTCCGTTACGCTTGTCATACAGCACTGTGCTGTGGCCTCTGTCTATCATAGCCTGGAGAGTTTTTCAAATGCTTTGTCATTTTGTCTTCTGTAACGGAGCTGTGATAGAACAGTTTTGTCTTCCCATACAGCGATCAGATCCAGTATCTCCCGCACGGTCCATGCTGGAGCTCTTTTTGGATTTGGGACTGCATGTCCACCCGTGCTGATCAGAGCTCCATGCTTGGCAAAGAGGAAATGAAATTTAAAAGTTCGCGGGGCTTTTCCTGTCTCCTGGCCAGTGCATGTGAGTTCAGCTTGCTTTCCAGAGCAGTCCCAGTGGTGCATTGTGGGATACTGCCCGGAGGCCAATACCATCGATTTGTGGCCACACTAACCCTAATCCGACATGGCAATATCGATTTCAGCGCTACTCCTCTCGTCAGGGAGGAGTACAGAAACCGGTTTAAAGAGCCCTTTATATCGATATAAAGGGCCTTATTGTGTGGACAGGTGCAGAGTTAAATCAGTTTAATGCTGCTAAATTCGGTTTAAACGCGTAGTGTAGACCAGGCCTTATGCAAGCTTTGGGGCGGAGGGGTATGGTAGGATCACTCACACTATTGCCCTGATCTTCCATTATTTAATATGCCTCACACATCTCCTCACTCTCACGTGACTCAAACCCTCTCTCACACATGCACACAGTGCACTTGCGTGCTGGTGGGCAGACAGCTGCTGTATTTTCAACTGATTTGATCTGTTATTGCTTAAACAAAAATGAGAACATCGCTGCATCTTTAGAAGGACACAAACTTTTAACATTTGATATCGCAGTATATTGTGATACTAAGGCAAATCTTTAGACCCACGTGTAAAGAAAAAACAAACAAACAAACAAATAAACCAGCTGATTAAATTAATTTTTTGGCAACTAACAAATCCAGGCTGATCAAATACTGGCCAGGTGGTAACCCTAGAAGGCTGCATGAACTAATTGAAGGAATTAAAGTGAGTGGTACATAGTTGCTATTTAGAGGATCCCTGGGTTGAAACCCAGAGTAGTGGGCCAGCCTGGATTCCCTCACCAGCCACTGACAAAGTGGCCTAAGACCTGAGGCAGGGACAAGATTCCTTTAAAGGCCTGAATGAAAGACTAGATTTAAAAAGGGCTCAGAGATGAGGCTGAAAATCCTGGTGAGGGCAGACAATTTGTTGAACTCTTTGCTACCCCAAAAGGGGTCCATTGTTGACTGTGTGATTTGGCCAGAGGGTTGAGTCATTAAAGATCCACCAAGCAATGTCAACAATCTATAGGGGGTCCTGGTTGCAGGAAAATATTGGAGTACCATACCCAGCTGTTAGAGGGCACTCGAGAGTTGACTGTCCCCCAATGCAAGGACACAAGGAAGTGAAATATTTGCTGACACAATATTTGCATTACTATGTAGAATACTTTATAAATTAGTGTACTTCAGTGTAAGAGCACACAGTATTATCTACAATGAGTAAACATTGTAGAGCAAGTTTAATCGACTTGCTTAGCTGTTGTTTCAGCTGAGACTAAATATTAAATATGCTTGAGAGAAAATATGGTGTGAAGTACTGCTTAATTTCAGTGACAGTCTCCACAGGGGCAAACTGCTGAATCCCATAAATCACTTCTTTCCCCATCAATCTTGAAGATGTCACCTCCACAGTAACGTGCAGTTCCTGTTGCAATGAGAGGTGAATCAAAAATTTCTAATGCCATGTCACCAAAATTCATCCATTCATATATTCATAAATTTTAAAACCAGAAGGAACAATTAGAACAATGCATAACAGAGGCCATAACTTCACACAGCAATTTCTGCTACCAAGCCCATAACTTCTGTTTGAGCTATAGTATCTCCAATCTTAATTTAAAGACTTCAAGTGATAGATAATCTACCACATGCTTAGTTATTCCAATAGTTAATTGCACTCACTGTTAAAAAATGTGTGGCTAGTCTGAAGTTGTTTATAGATACAGCTTTCAAGCACTGGATCTCATTATGCCTTCATCTACTAGATCAAAAGGCTGCCTATTATCAGAAATCTTTTCCCCACATAGGTAGATTATGTTTAGGCCACCTCGTAACTTTTTCTTTGATAAACTAAACAGATTAACCCTATAAATGTAAGGACTATTTTCCAGACCTCAACTCATTCTTGTAGCTCTTTTCTGAGCCCTTTCCAATTTTTTCAATATCCTTTTTGAAGTGTGTACATCAGAATTATATTCACCATTCCAGCAATACTCTCACTAGCCCTCAATACAGACCACCTCCCTACTCAATATTCTCCTCCATATGAATCCAAGGATTATGTTCTCCCTCCAATCTATAACGTTATACTAGAACTCATATTCCATTGGTTACCTACCATGACTTTCTAATTTCACGGCATTCCTGGATACTCGTTCCCATCTTGTAAGTGTAATCTACATTCTTTATTCTGAGATGTATGACCTTTCAGTTGGTTTTATTACAATGCTCACAGTTCTATCAACCATAACCTAATCACCAGCATCTTTCCTAATTTATTTTTTACTATTGGTTTTGATATTGCTATGCATGTTTTAGATTAACAACAGAAATATTTGAGAAGAGATGAGCCAATCGTGATAAATGTTATAATAACAGCTTAATTTATAGTCCCTTATCTAGCATGTCTGACAGTCTCTTACTTTTTATAAGCAAATAGTATTTTCTGTCAACAGTACTGCTTATTTTTATACCCTCCCCCCAAATTACTAGAAACAACTTCAGTTTTCTAAAATACCAGTAGCTATCTCAACTATTAGTTAAATACTTATTAGTTAATTTGAAATGCTGTCACGATGTGTTTTGTTGTTATCCCCTCTAAATAATAAAATAACCACACTTTCCTCACCCAAATCAATTTTAATATGGACAACTGTAAAGTTATATATCTAGGAACAAAGAATGTAGACCATACTTATAGGATGAGGGACTCTATCATGGGAAGAAGCAGTGACTCTGAAAAAGACTTGTGGGTTATGGTGGATAATGAGCTCCCAAGTGTGATGCTGTGGATAAACAGGCTAATGGAATCCTTGGATGCATAAACAGGGCAATACTGAGTGGGAATAGGAAGGGTATATTACCTCTGTATTTGACACCAGTGCAACTACTACTGGAATACTGTGTCCAATATCAGTGTCAACAACTCATGAATGTTGATAAATTGGAGAGAGTTCAAACAAGAGTCAAGAGAATGATTAAAAGATTGGAAAACATATTTTAGTGAGAGACTGAAGAAGCTCAGTCTAGTTAGTTTAACAAAAAGAGGGATTTATGGGGTGGCAATCAGTTTATAAGGGAATGAAAATTACACAGGGGAATGAAATTTTGTAATAGGCTCTTCACTGTAGTAGACAAAGGTATAACAAGATCCAATGGTTTGCCGTTGAAGTTAGACAAATTCAGACTGGAAATATGGCATAATTTTTTTAACCATTGGGATAATTAACTATTGGAATAATTTACCAAGGGTTTTGCTGGATTTTCAATCACTGACCATTTTAAAACATATGCTCTGGTTTGAACAGGGATTCAGCAAAATTCTATGGCCAGTTTTTATACAGGAGGTAACACTAGATGATTACATTGATCCATTCTTGTTTTATAATCCAGAAATCTACATTTTGCTCTATGGCTGTTCAGTGTTGAAGAAGTTGTGTGAATTCAACTTTAATGTACTGAATTAATCAAATTATTAAATACAGGCCTAGTCCTGTAAAGTCCTGCTCATATGAGTAGTCCTTACTCATTAGTCATCTCGATTTCAAAGACACATGATGTTATGGACTATTCATGTTGGAAGGGGTCCATAATGTTGGAAGGATCAGGTCCAAAGATATTACTATATTGATCTGTGTCCTAATGCATTACACACAAGGAAGCAAAATCAGACTTGCAAAGGCAACCTTAATTCTGGCATTTCTTAACTTTTGGGTGCTTAACTTTTTACTTACATGATCAAGACTTACCGAAAAAACCAGGAATGTATCTATTTTCTCACTGAATTTAGAGCATTTGTATAAACACTAGATAATGTTTTATGGTATATGTAAACTTTTAAACCACTGATACCTAATGTGTATCTAAGGTTACTACAGGGTAAGACAAAGGGAAATTAGCATTCTATTTATTTAATGTTTATTATTTTAACCCAAACTGATGAGAAAAACTTACACAGCTGATATTTTACTTAAATATTGTCCATCATCAACATATGACAATGAGCTGGAAAAAGATCCTGAATGCTGTGAAACTGAATATTGTAGGGACTGTTCAAACTAATGATAGTTTAAAAAGTGTGTATAGGGAGGAAACTGCAACTCTCTAGATTATAAAAATAATCTCAAGTCACCTGTGACATTCTTAAAAGATAGATAGCATAGCAAAAAGTCCACATATGATGAATGACTTCCTGGGGCGGGGGGGAAACATTATTGAAATTGACATAACTATCATATTGTTTCAAAATATGATATTTTGACTTGTGGTATGGCGACCTCGATAACTCTGTCCATTCTGATTTGCATGTGTCACTGGCAGATCATCAATGAATTGAAAATCATGTGGATGAAAAAAGAAGGACAGTAGGCTGGACACAAAAAAAGCACTAAGTAGATCTTTTTCATAAGCATTCTTAGTCGTTATTTGACTGTTTTAAAATATTAGTGAATTACCTGAGTAAAAATACAGGTTTTTATCATTTTTCTAGCAAACTTCATTAACTGTACTCATGTGCATATGCCACACCAAACACCTATAAATATAGAAATTTGAAAATTACCTGTACTATCTGATTGAAAGCGGAGCACTAAGTGATGCAATTGTATAGATGTAAATATTAATTATCCATTATCCCTTTCATTAATCTTTAGTTTGGAAAAGAGAAGACTGAGAGGGGACATGATAGCAGTTTTCAGGTATCTAAAAGGGTGTCATCAGGAGGAGGGAGAAAACTTGTTCACCTTAGCCTCTAAGGATAGAACAAGAAGCAATGGGCTTAAACTGCAGCAAGGGAGATTTAGGTTGGACATTAGGAAAAAGTTCCTAACTGTCAGGGTAGTTAAACACTGGAATAAATTGCCTAGGGAGGTTGTGGAATCTCTGTCTCTGGAGATATTTAAGAGTAGGTTAGATAAATGTCTATCAGGGATGGTCTAGACAGCATTTAGTCCTGCCATGAGGGCAGGGTACTGGACTCAATGACCTCTCGAGGTCTCTTCCAGTCCTAGAGTCTATGAATCTATGAATCTGGCCCAGAGTCTTTCCTTGAGGAGACTAAAAGTGTAAAAAAAAAGCCCTCTTAAAATTACAGTGTAGTCAAGAAAGTTAATTATGCATTAGAATTGTTTTCCTAGCTGTAGGCTTCTGAATATCACCAGTGTTCAGAGGTATCTGAAAATTTCTGTACTTTTATCACTTCATTTATAATTTTTCAATTAGGCCTTATTTTTAGCTTCTAATAATGAATATCAGATCTGAGTAGTTTTCTGTAACACTTTTGAACAGGTATAAATTTAAAGTAGGAGCAACTAATCTGCTTTGATGTTAAATTGTGCAAATATCCTCAATCATATATTCTCATTATCCATCTCCTGCATGCTTAAAACAATTTTCATTTACCTGTTTTCAGGGCATGCATTTTGCTGAAGTCCAAGGCAAAGTTTGCAGTATTTGCTAGATGCCTGTTTTGTTTGTTTTTTACTCCCTACAAAGTGCATCGCTAGTTGGATGTAGATACTGCAAGGAAATGATATACAACATTTGTATGGCTTAAACCAAGCCACAACTTTATTTGACTGCTTAAATAATCATCCATAGCTCTAAGGCAGTGTTTCCCAAACTTGGTACACCGCCTGTGTAGGGAAAGCCCCTGGTGGGCCGGGCCAGTTTGTTTACCTGCCCCGTCCTTAGGTTCTGCTGATTGCAGCTCCCACTGGCCAAGGTTCGACGCTCCAGGCCAATGGGAGCTGCTGGAAGCAGCTTTCCCTACACAAGCAGCATCCCAATGTGAGAAACAGTAGTCTAAAGGGTTGGAACATTATAACCCAAATATTTAGCAGTGTCCTACTCCAGTTCAGAATGCATTATTAGCCTATAAACCCCACAAAGAAAAGTTACCTTTAGCTCTTCTTTCTGGTACAAGCCATTGGATTTCAATAGCCAGAAATTCCAATCTACTCTTTCTATATGCAAGAATTGGACGGTCAAGACAAGGTGCTTGTAATCATTCGAACACCCCACCCTGAATAACAGTTCCTGGCACTTCTCTAGGGCTTGGTAACCATGGCCATAGATGCATGGTAAAGAAAAGGGGTTTGAGTCTCCTCCCTCTCATGTCTGTGTTAAAGCCAATAGTGGGTCAGCTCCTCAGATGGTGCAAATAAATCAAAGTATTCAGTTAATTTCAGAGAAGCTATGCCAGTTTATTCCGGTTGAGGAACTGGCCTAATGCAGAGATACAATTTTTGCACAAGTTTGAATCAGAAGATAAGTTGGTCCACAGATTCTTAGATGTAATTTAAAAGTAAAAGGGATCTAGTACATCTATAAAATCTAGTAATACTTGGTTCTTGTGTAACACTTTTCTCTTTCCAAGAGCTCTACAGAAATTAACATTGGACTGGAAGGGACCTCCTCAGTCATCAAGTCCAGTCCCCTGTTATCACAGTCTAATAATTCTGTTCATAAATTTATCAATCTCCATTTTAAAAGTAGGTATGTTGTTTTCCCTCACAACACCTACTGAAAGGCTGTTCCAGGTCCTCGCTCTTCTGATGGTTAGAAAACATTTTCTAATTTTCAGCCTACATTTAATTATTAAGTTTCTCAATAACTTTGCATGGTAGGTAGATAAATAAGACTAGTGTATAATCTACATTTCATAAAAGAGAGAGCTGAGAGAGGGTGTGGTGGTCAAGATTCAAAATCATAAAAATAAAAATACTTGAGTCTCAGTGGTTGCCATTACAATCACAGTATTTGACAATTTACTAACCACTGTTATTTCTGATATGACTACCATTTTGTCTCTGTTTATTATAGGGGACAACTTTTTTAAGAGGCTAGAGTGGGCTTTTTTTTTTTTAAGAACTGACCTACTTTCATCTACTGAACTTTGGATGAATATTTAATTGCTTAGTGTTCCTTGTTTCTGTGCTCCCAGTCAATGGAATTTCCACCAATGGAATTTCCAACACCAATGGAATTTCCAACACTAATGTTATGACATCCAGGGCTTAGCATTTTCAGCACCTCTGTCAGCTGTACAAAACTAACAATTCTTATTTTACCTCTTTTTTTCTTTTCTTTTGTTTTGTTTTGTTTGTTTTTGTTGTTGTTGTTGTTGTTATATCAGATATTTTGGAGACTTCAAACTTTGCCTAAATGTGAAGACTTCCATTACTCCATCACATATGTATTGATTTCCACTAACTTTGAAATTCTGTCCAAATGAAAATAAAATATTTTGTTTCTATGTCTTTGTCACTTTTGTGACAATGAAATTTGAAGTGTGGTAGTTGCTAATGTGAAAGGCAGTTTTCAGTAGATTGAAAAATGCTGTCTTTTGAAATGCTGTCTTGGAAAACGTTAATGTTTGAGGTGAACATGGCAAAATTTTCTATTGGGAATCAAGAGACAAATCTGTTTTTAATTATTAGTAAAACAAACAGGAAAAAAACTTCCCCAACACTGCTTGTAGAGATATGAGCTACTTTGGGGCACTGCTGTATGACACTATGGCATATTGTAGTGCTGCTATACTAATTGAACTTTCTGCTATAGCTCCTTCTAGTTGGTCAGAAACTCCTGGTAAAACAAGAGTATTAGCTGATGTTGCTCTCATAATTACCAAGTATACCACAGCTATACCCAACATGCATCTGGAATTACCAGATAACCATATTTCATCAAATGGTTTTCTATAGCACCTATCCTAAGTGTACCAAAATGCCACACAGATAAATGCATTAAAACTTTTCGCTTTGGAAGTTAATTAAGCAAAATTGAATTAAGGCTGTTTTAATTCTGAATAAGAGCATGCACATGGGGGTTTAATGTAGTTTAACTAATCCACTTTAAAGTCACACCTTTAGTTAATTCAGATTAATTTTCCTAAGGCAAATTCTTAGATCCATTGCAGAATTAACTTTGAATTCTGATCACTTACTGATAACCACTGAATTTGGGCCCATAAGTGGTTTTTTTTGTTTGTTTTTTTTTCGAGGGGCTTCTGGACATCTTGTGCTCTGAAGCCATCTACTTTTTGTTCAGTTAGTTCAACTCATTGCTACACTATGTTACTGATTTTCCTTTCACTCAGACAGGTTTGACAGTAGAGTAACCCAGCTAACTTCAGTGAAGTTAGTCCTTCTTTGCACCAGAAATTGAATCCTAGTCAGATTAATTAAACAGGATGGTGAAGTTTTAGATTGTTTGTAATTTCTATAGAAATGGGCAAAGTATGAATGGTGTGATCCCAAGAACTACATGGTAACTTACATCACTCTTAAAATAAAGTGCACATGCCCAGTAACTATAAACTACCCTTTCCAACTGAATAGTAAAGATGATTTAAAAATGACATGGCTTTAGAAGACACTGACCATTCTGAAACAATGCTGCATCTTAATCTGAAATGCAATGACAGAGGGGAAATCTCTCAAACTCTTTAATGTTGATGATACTATACAGCAATGAAAAGAATCCAGGAAATGGATCTTAGTAGTAGGAAATTGTTTTTAACTTAAAATGGAGAATACATTTAGCACCATTAAAAAGTCCAAGTTTATCTTTTATTGGCTCATTAAAATCTAACTGTAAAATGTGAATGTAGTTGTTGAAATCCTGCATTAGTTAGCATCCTTTTATTCACAGATAATAAAATGTAATTAAAAATAATGTTATGGGACAGTTGGAAACTGGCTGCAAAAGCTAGGAAAATTAGAGTTTAGGTTAAAAATACCTCCTTACATCACCAGATTGTGCTTATAACCTTTATTGCATATACTATACAATAGGAAACATCTCCCACTACTATGAGACCCCACTACAGAAACTGCAGTTGGCTGCAAAAAATAATCAGAATAACTCAGGCTTTTGTTTCAGCTCAGTTAAAATTGATATGATTCTGGCTAAAAATAGCTAGGCAGATGGAACCCTTTAAAAATCAGATTTAAAATGATACTAATATCATTACTCATGGCTCTATCCATACTCAGAGCAGGTCTCTATACACATGGATCACAGCCCGCTCTGATGGAAGGATAGGTGGGTGAACATCTTCCTCAGTAGGGATCCCACCCTCACACTCTATTTCTTTCATGAACCTATAGAGGGCTGGAGGGCCTTAGCAGGAACAGGGGCAGGGAGTGAGTGGCCAGCGTGAGGAATAGACAGGCTTGGCACAATCTCCCCCATGTCCAGCGGCTCGTGGTGGAAAAAGACAACCCTTACACTGTAGTGTGAGGTCAGTGAGTGGATGTTAGAGCACATGCCAGTGTTGTTTTTCTGGCAGATAGGTTGGAAGAGGAGTGCCACATGGAGGTACTGAACTGGCTTCCATGGGATTTGTGGCATGGACTTGTAGCATATGGCACAAGGAACAAACCCCTCCCCACCCTTGTGATGATCACTCCGGATAAACCTCTTCGAAGGGGAAAAGGACATTTAGATTGTTTGTTTGAAGTTAGTTTCAAATAAGAACGGGTGAGAGAAACCCTAAGCCTTGATCTAGAAGAGACAAGTTGTTCTTGCAGTGATCTGACTGTTTCTTCTGTTAATTCAAAATCCATTTTGGTTAATATTAAAGTACATGCAAACAATACAAATGTATTATTTTCTTTTAGTTAAATATCCATTCAGCTATTGCTAGGCTCACTTTATACATATATAAACTGATTATCCCGTTGATGTATTTGGCATACTATAATAAATACTCAGTCCAGAAGTATAAACAAGATACTTCTGGATTAAGAATATTTACTACAGCATGTCAAATACATCAAAGGGATAATTAGCAATTCTTTTGCCATCAGAATACTAGGAAATGGCAGTCACTGTTTAACTCCTTTCGAATACTAATAAACATTAGAGATAAGCAAACTGGTTAATTAGTATTTTGAAACACGGAGACAGTTCTCCAGTTGGTTTAAATGATCATATCTTTGATTTTAATGGAACTATAGCAGTTTATGTCACCTAAGGATCTACACCATACTCCTTTATCTTCTCTAAAGCAAACATTTTTATAATGTTTGGATTATTTCAGGAAATTTCCTCTCTTCATATCCCCACAATAGGCTCCTCCTCCAGGCTTTTTGGCCTCCACATCCCTTGCCACAACCACTCCCTCCAAAAAGTAGATAACTCCTTTAACTTTGAAAAGCTCCCATCTCTATTTTTTCTCTGCTGAGCCTAGATCAAAGCTCAGTGGCAGGTTTGGAGACACACAGCAGTATATTGGAATTGTTTTGTTTTTTTTATGGTGGGCCAGTATAATTGTCACACTGCATGAGCAGTTCAATATGTATTGTGTCGATTTTATTTCTGCATTGTATATTTTAATTATTCTGTATTATTGGAGCTAAAGACTGATGCTTAAAGAAATCAATAGAGTTATATTACATGTATAGAGTTGTAATAAACTACATGGGCCAAGACTATTCCCAGAAGTCATTGTAAGGATCCTTACTTCCCCAAAATGCTTAACTTTATGCTTGCTTCTCTTAGTCTCACCTGCCAGAGCCTGAGGATGCATCTCATTTAGTAAACAGTTTTGCATTTTCAATTTATGCCATGACTTTTCCCTCTTGTTGGTTGGTTGACATACTTTTCTTTTATTTTTATTATTTAAGTGCTCTGTTTTTATAGCCTTGTTAAGGTCCTTGGAGTCTTAGCAAATATGCTAGCAATCATATTTTTGGTCCATAATAACAAAAGAATTTCCCCTAACGTGTTTTCCTTGTTGTTTGAAAGGATTTCAATTCCATCCAAGTCAGCCTTCATTTTGTCCAAAAGAACACATAGTACCTTTCTAGGTGGATGAATCCCAGAAGCAATCAGCATGTTTACCTTAATTTTTTGTGCACTAGATAAATTACCTAATCCTCAAAATAAATCTTGGTATACATTAATCAGTGTATTAGAGGCAGGGTCAGACTGATTCTCTATTTTAGTATTCTGTTTTCTAGGTCGAGGCTTGTCTATGTGGGAAGGTTGTACCAGTATGAGCTAAGGTATATCTAAACTGATATAATTATGCTGCTATAACTCCCTGTATGGGACACTTTTATTCTGGTATAAGAGTGCCTTTTTTGGTTTTGCTTTTGTTGCTTTAGAAGGGTTTAAGATAAATTTCAAAAAGCCTATCTTAATCTGGAATAAAGGTGTTCACATGGGGAATTATATTGTTATAACTATAGAGGTTGAACTATACTGATATAGTTATGTCAGTATGACTGCTAAAATGTCGTCATGTAAACAAGCCCCCTGTCTATCACATTCACTAAACCCCTAGTATAGATGGAACATATTTTAGGGCTGTAACGAATGTCTTCACATTCATAATGTGAGAATCACTATAGCACCTTTCACCGAAGAAAATGAAAGCATATTAGTGTCTAAAAACATCACATTCTCCATCATGCCATTGTTTTAATCTTGTTTTATTAAGTGGGGTTGTGTCTCTTCTCACTGAGGGAAATTGTGCAGCTTTTTCCACTGTCACTGTCATATGGGGGAGTGTAACAGTGTGCTTGGAGGGCTGGGCAGCCTAATAGTTAGTTAACCTGATTTCCAGCCCCTTGCTGCCATGGCAGTGGTGCCTCAGTCTTTAAGGCAGTGAGGTAGGAGGACCCAGGCCCTCCCTCCCCACTGGGTCCCACTCCATGGGCCTGAGTGAAGCAACCCCTGAACAGGGACCTTCCAGCAGATGGTCTAAATCCACTCTCCTAGGCTATTTCCTATTGCTGTCCTTTCAATTTGGAGTATGGTCACTATAGTCCAATAGTTTATAGTGACTTGACTTAAGTAATGCCCCTGCATGGACCTTGGTTGGAGTCCTGCTGCAGCCTCAGGTTCCCCTGGGTGAGGCAGCTGTAAGTTAGGTGGGGCCTCACCGCAAAATGTGTCTATTGTTCCGTCATTCAACTCACTGACTGCTGGGAACTCCTCGGTGTCCTCTACAGTCTCCCTTGGACAATGCAGCAGTGCTTCTTCCCTAGTGGCTATCAGGCTCCTAGTGATGCTCCCTTCAGGCAGGGAGTCAGCTAGTTCCTGTCTCTTTGCCAGTCAGTCCTGAACTGAATCACGTTCTTTCTTTTTCTCCCCCTGCCAGGCCACATATATATATGCATATTGGCTGTATATATAACAGGGTAGTGCCAGCTGGATCCATATGCTGTCTTTAACCCCCATCGTGCTGATGTGAGGTATCTCAGCTTCGTCATAGGGAGGCTTCTGCAAAGAGCTATATACACTCTGAAACTAGTAAGGTTCAGGCTCATCCTAATAGAAAGCACTTCCTTAGCCTAGGATTTTCCCAGAAAAACACCCTGTACTCAGCTCCTGAGTGTGTTGCTTTGTATTCTGTAAAAGCAGCAGAGAATCCTGTGGCACCTTATAGACTAACAGACATTTTGGAGCGTGAGCTTTCGTGGGTGAATACCCACTTCGTCAGACGC
>NC_133769.1:81896033-81956438 GCF_003597395.2 Chelonoidis abingdonii | reverse complement strand
CACGGCTTTTAGCCTTCCTCACTTTATCTCTACATGTTCTGACCTCACTAAGGTAGCTTCCCTTGCTAATCCCACCTTTCTTCCACTCCTTGTAGGTTTTCTGCTTTTTCTTAATCACCTCTCTGAGATGTTTGCTCATCCAGCTCAGTCTACAACTCCTGCCTATGGTTTTTCATGTGTTTTTCCCTTCAATTCAGATAGACTATGCTGTAGGTTGGAGGGAGGGGTCAAAGGCCCAGATGATCTTAGATTCTCATTTATGAAGAAAAGGGAGCAAATTTCTTGGCTAGCTGAAGAGTATTTTTTTAGCACTGTTTGGTTATCCAAGAGTAGTGAAAACTCCAGTAACACCCAGGCATACTGTTTTGATATACGTCCTGCATGTGACCCATCAGGATAATCTGACTGCAGGCTGCAAGCCATTTTGCTGATGTTGACCATACACAGGCATGGTCCCCACAGCTCCCAGGGGCTGCAATTTGCTATTCTTGGCCAATGGGAGCTGCGGGAAGCAGCAGGCCGCAGGGACGTGCTGGCCGCCACTTTCCACAGCTCCCATTGGCCAGGAACAGTGAATCGCAGCCACTGGGAGCTGCGGGGGCCGTGCCTGAGGACAGTTAACATCAGCAAAATGTCTCACGGCCCGCAGTCAGATTACCCTGATGGGCTGCAAGTTGCCCACCACTGATCTAGACTTTTCAGAGGGCCTATGAATCTCTGATATCATTTAATTGGGATCAAAGGGTAGGTTAAATTCCACCTAGTATGTCTTTCATATGTTAATAAAGTTGTGGCTGATATGCCAGTATTCTTTTTTCTGAATTGCATTGTGTCCTCCTTGCCATAGGATGTTGATGTACAGTCAGAAGAATAGGCATACTTACAGCACAGCACTGAACTGTTTCTGTTCTACATTTTCCCGGATCACAAATACTATTTTAAAACTATTTAGCATGTACAAATCTCTTTAAATAACTTTGCCCAAATAACTGTTACTTATTATGTTATTGAGATGGATCAGCAAATATAGGAGAAAAATTATTTTCTTTTGATGTTCTTTTTAAGGGAGATAAATCAAGGGTGTTGATAGGTTAAACTTGAAATAATAGCTGACTCTTGCAGCAGTCTGAAGCAAATGAAATGGACTTTATTTTATTGAAAGACAGTGAGGTATGAAGGGTTTAAATAGAGATTTTAAAAACACCCTAAATTGCATTCATCACGTTTTCATCTTAATGGGAATTTAAGCACTACTTGGGTATGCTAATGCTCTCATTGCTGCTCAGATAGGCATACATTGCAGAGATCTCTGATTCAAATAACGTAGTGTAAAAAGAATACTTTGCTCTATGACATCTCTATTGTACTCTGTATTTCACCTCTCTCCTTATACAGATAAAATCTACTAGTCTGCCCTGCTTGTTTCAATAAGAGAGAACTTTTTCTTCAAGATTAGGCAGATATGAGTGAGGGCTATAAAATATTAATAGTGAAAGCTCTGGGAATTAGATGTATCCCCCTACTATAAGCTTGTCTCATCAGTAGGAGCGTATTCAGTCTAACATATTTCTTTTGTGTGATCTCCATCAGGGATGATATAGAGGCAAAATAACACATCTGTTCAGATTAAAATGGTTGCTGATTTTTTTTTAAGTTTCATGCTTTGGGTTTCTTTAGCTTTATACATTTTTTCAACACAGTGTTACTTGTTTAAGAGGGGAGATATGTTTGCCAGGCTGTCGTTCTTCTTTCACCTTCCTTAACATGGTGCCACTCTGCAGACCTTTATCTCCAACATGAAGCTAAGGAAACTGGAGGTGGGTCAGCCAAAGAGATGGGTAAGTTTGTACTCTTTTGTCCTCTAACTGGGTGGGATGCCATGATGGAGAGAGGCTACATAAGGGGCCAGTAGCTTTGTTGGAGAGCATGCATGCCCCATAGGCTGTAGAGATTTTCTTGATTTCTGACCATGCTAAATTATTGTTTGGGGATTGGAGTAAGTCATGTGCCATCCTTCCAGTCCCTACACTGATCCCCCAGTGTTAGGGCTTTCATGATTTGTGCTAGGTTGAACTTATCTCCTATTTGGAATTAAGAAGGTATTGTCCCTCTTTCAGCCAAGAATGGATTTTTCACCTCCTTTGTTGCACCTGCTGGATCCTTTTCATAGCTCATGGTTACTGGTTTGTCCAGGAAGGGTCTTGTGGGCTGGTGGCGAGACCAAGACAGCTGTATGAGTAGACAACCACAGTGTACAAGTGACTGTTGCAGCTTTGTTGGCAAGGTATCTGTGATTGGTTCGTGTAGTTGGCCAGATAATCACACTTGCAGGACTTTGTGTCATGATTTTGCAGTGGTGAAACAGAGGGGCCAAGTGGCTGGGGAATCAGTTAATCAGTTTGAATTCATAAGTTCTACAGTAAAGTTATGGCAAGAGGCCATAAATATGCAGTGTCAATGTGTTTATTTCTGAGACATGACAGTGACACTCAACAATGATAAGTTTACATTAAATCAAAATCATAGCAATGTGGAAACAACACAATACTATATTTGGCTTCAATTAATTCTGAACTGCACAATCATTTCCTAATACTGAACTCTTGAAAATAATGACAAGCTAGCTCACTCAATGGTGTTTGCATGTATGTAGAAATATGTAAATATGGTTTAAATATTGGCCCGAAAATTTGTACTTAGTTGCTATTGGGGGGAAATAGTCATAGTATAAAATAAGAACTCAGTAATTCAATATTTAAGCTTTATATTCTTCAAAAGTTTTTTTTTTCTCTTTTGTTTTTACATTCTGGCTACATTTTCCAAGTTACATGGCAGATTCTAGGCATGATCTACATCTTGGATTCTTTCATATTTTTCAGATATTCTGAAACTTATTTTAAACAATATTTTCATGCTCTTTGTAAATGTTTTATAAATAATTATTAGTATTATTTTAGTGGATATGCTGATTGATTTTGACTTTGGAATTTGCTTATTCTTTTGTGCAATTATATGAAATAATTCATATCAACTTGTTTACCAGATTTTTTGGGGAAAGTTTTATGAACTACACAGTAACACTAACACAACTTAGCTATTTAAGTTGGTAAACAAAGCTACTTAGTAAATAGATTCTGTAACCAAATCAGCAGAGTTGAGAGAGACTTTTTGAATCCCCATGTAAAAAGTTCTACTAACAAAAAGATTTCCTTGAGGTCTGATTGCTTTATGTAGCAAAAGTCACTCTAAAGTACATAGAAACTTCCCTGATTGCTCTCTGTCCCCTTATCTGTGTATGTAAAATGTATGTGTATAAATTGTTAGAGAACATTGTTAAGATTCTAAAATCAAGCACTCAAAAGTTAAGAAATCCCAGAATTAAGATTGCCTTTGCAACCTTAATTTGGCCCCTTCTGCATATACCTTATAATACAGTCTTTAATTACTTGATTACATACTGTGTAATTCAGTACACAGTATGTAATCAAGTACACAGAATGGACAGTACACAGAATGGACAGTGCTCATTCAGTACACAGAATGGACAGTGCTCACTTAATGAGCAGCTATTCAATATTTTGTTTCCTTGTCATTGTTCAATGTGTTGGCCCCAGGCTTTGTTTGCTGAACACATTTCAAACCCTGCTCTGATAGCAGAATTATTAATTTCCTCATGGGCTTTTCAGTGCCATTCATCTCTATAACATCTGAGAGCTTCACAAAATGCATTTATCTTCATAACATCCCTGTGAGGAAGGGGAGAGAGGGGCATCATTCCCATTTTACATATGGAGAACTGAATCACAGAGATTATGATCAAAAGCGTCCACTAAGTTTGGGTGTCCAATTCAAGACACCTAGGACCTGATTCTTCAGCACATGTAACGTTATATGTAATTTTGTATGTTCAGAGCACAGTTCCCATTGACTTTAGTTGCAGCTGGGAGTGTTCAGCACTTTTGCAGATCTGACCCTGGGGTCTGAAGTCAGGCACACAAAAAATGAGGAACACAACTAATGACACCTGTGAAAAGGTTGGCTTAAGTGTTGGGATCTGGGCTTCTAGGTTCCCCTTTCTGCTAGTGGGAGAATCCCCGGTCTGCCCTCCACTCTCCCCCTGAGTCTGTCTGAGTTGGGAGCAACCTGGGGAATCATTGGAAGCCAAGGCACTTGGCTGCTCTGTTTTGTTTAGAAAAAACATTAAAAGGAAACAGTTCAATTGTTCCAATATGAATTTTTTTCAGAAGTCCTTGTTTGAGAAGGAAATTTCTAATTTTCTACTTTTTGTTGCAGATCAGAACAAAACTGCTCTAATTTAGATTTGACTGATATTTTAGCAGCCAGGCACAGATCACCGTGCATGTCCCATTATACCAGAGTGTGAGGGATGGCACAAAACAGGGAACTGTGGAGCCTACAAAACCTACCTGCCTGCATTCCTCAGCTACAATGTTGGCAGGGTAGAGACAAAGTTTTCTTTCATGTAAACACCAACTTACGTTTCACAAAATCTAAACAGGATTGCTGGACACATCACCTTTTGTATGCTTTTGACACAGCTTGAGAGCTAGTCACATCTCCCTCAAATCTTTCTTATATGCCTATTCCCATTGTGCTGTGCTCAGTAACTCTTCTTGCATTCCCCCAATAAATCCAAATTACTTTCAAATTAATAAAAATATACTCTATCTCAGCAGCCTCTTCTCTCCACCTGTTTTTCCCCCTTATTTCTGCTATTCTGGTTTGTGCATTTGGTCTTGCTTTTGAAATGACAAAATCAGAGCTTTCCCTTGTAATCATGTGGCTAGTTCATGGCTATACAATGCTCCATTCTGCACTATATTGGAGCAGGCACAGCAGGTGGAAGCTTATTTTATTTCCCGTTTTTCTAAATTGGAACATTACTTTTAATATGATAGGGAAAATATGGCAGGTGACCCATTTTTCCTGGCTAAAATCCTGCAGTCTCATAAGGATACTGTTTGTCATTCAACCTTACAGGTTATCCATTAGATTATTTCTTCATAAAATGGGGCACAATTACTCCATAAATATACAAGAGAACTTGATCTGAGAGAAAATAGAGTTCACGTTGTATCTGCAAACATTATCCGGTCTTGGCACACGTCTCCCATGAGAAAATGTGTGATGATTTTAAACTGCCACTTCTTGCAGTACATGTCTTAGGCAATCATTGTCATTATACAGGGCAAAATGTATTGTCATTTTTCAGCTGCAAGTTGCAATACAGGAGAACTCATAGGCCAACACATATGGAAGGCTCTGTAGTTTTGTAATACTTTCTTAACATGTAGAAAAGAAAAGTTCTAGTAAAAATTGAACAGAACAGCTTTTGTTTCCTCTTTTCAGTGACTTGATAAAATCACCCACATGCAGCAGGTATTCTGTGTACAGAGCTATGTCTGAACAACAGGATTTGAATATCTGATTAGTCCTGGGCGAGGTAGACATTTTGGTATCATTTTTTTCCCTTTTTTTCCCTAACATCAGCATTACACACACATAAGAGAACGTTTTCTCTCCCCTCCACTCCTAATGCTTGTCCTGAATGCTACCTACCACTATTATTGCTCCTTAATTCAATATGCAACCAACTTCAATCCCATAATTTTCTGGGGAAAGAAGTTTCCCTTGATCATTACAGTTCATGAATTCTTTCTTTCTCCCCCTCTCTCATAAGTACCCTTCTCCACTCTCCCCACTCTTTCACACAGTTAAAGGGACAGTGTTAAGGTCAGAAATCCTCTTTCTGACAAATGTGTTTACCTTCATTATTGTCCATGGGTACTTTTCCCAGTCAAACCAATTGCTTGTGCTATTTAGAAATTTTGGTTGAAAAGCAGATGTCAAACTTAATGAGAGACTCACAGTAAACAAACTGGTGCAGCATACTGTCCCTGGCATAGCGCACCATAAGTGTCACAGTGAGACATCTGTTTGCTGGCTTTTCAGCAACAGAAAATGTGGTTTCTGTTTGGTGTGAATAAGAAGCAGCTAAAAGCTGAGAGCCAACCATCCTGCTGCAGTGCTGAGAGCAACCAAACAGCTGTATTCATTCACTTGCCCTAACAATTTTACATAAATAATTGTGAAGCTACTTAGAGTAACCTGTAGCTGGCATCATAAAGGTTAAATCACACTAAAAGAATTTGTAAGAATAGGAGAGGTTGGTAAGAGTTTGGAGGAAAAAATGCCTGCATGAAATCCTGAAAGTAATTCAAACAGTTTTCAAGGTGGGTTGATTGTTTACCATCCTTGATGATGTCTCCTTATGATGGTGATAGAACTACATAAATGCTGTAAAAAAATCCATAAATATTCACTTGGGTTTTTTAAAATGAATTTGCTTCATCTACACTCTGATCCTTTGTATTTGCTTTCTGTGAATACTCTTGTGAATTTTTAAATTGCCATTCATGCAAGAAGTGCTTACCTACTCATCCATCCAATCAGGGGCTTATCTGACCAATCACAACTAACACACGGTTTCAATAGCAAATCTGTATAGTGATGTATTTGCAATCAATTCAGAGAGGGGGGAAAGTCATTTAATTTTTTTCCTGAATAGTTACAAATAATTTAGCTGCATTTTTCTAACTTATTCACAGATATTCTCCAAGCAGAAAAATAAGCTAAACGTACTGGATAAATATTCACACATTTCTAGCTGTGATGCAGCATAATTAGTGAAGTTATACCTGCTTAAAACTGAAGGAATACAGTTTTACACCCATTTTACACTTCTCGTCTGTACATTTATATGCAGGGTTTTTTTTACATAAGTGTTAATGAAGCTTGTGTCCTCTGAGCCAAATCTAACTGAGTAGCCTGTAACAGCTCTAATTAAAAGATCTTGACTGCAAATAATGAAATACTCTTGACTTTGGCCACTGAAGCCATAGTCTAGCCTGTAAAATATATATTTCTAGCTCATTTTTGGGGAATGGCATTTTTCTTCTAATGTTTTAAATATTAACATTATTTAAATATTTATTAGCTTGTTACATTATCTGGATAAGTGTTGTGTAGCAGAAAGGGATCTGATTTACTTAAAGCAGAGTGAAAAGAACTTTTACAAACTGAATATGTTCTGTATTCTGAGTTCTCTCATTAAGGAAAACATTGCTCATGAAAGACCTATCAGCAGTCTGCAATGATGTGGCAATGTTGACTTATCCACAGAACCCAGCAGGTGAACAGAGCTCCTTTAATGTTCGGTCTTACTTCCCCAGAGCATTCTGGTCCATTTCTTCCCAGAGCGTTCTGATGGGAAGCTGCTTTTTCCTCCAAATGGGATTTTGCTGGTGGGGCCACACAAGGCTATATTTCAGTTCAGCAACGGTGAACAATTCTGGCCATTTGTTTTTGACAGTATTGTAGCAAAAGCAGATGAAATTGGAAAGCTGAAATTGGCATTGGCAGTAGTCCTCATTGAAGACCAGGGCCTTTGCCAGGTTTGGGAAAGAAGGGTTTTGGTGTGAATACCGCAAACTAAGTGTGCAATGTCATATGTCAGAGCTGACCTCTGGGTCCAGTGAAACCATCAGCAATGGGCCCTCATTTTAGAGTGACTAGAAATGCACAGGAGGACCATCATTCATTTAAAAAACAACATTTTCCAGACCTTATTTTTTGTGAATATAGGCTCTAACCCACCATAACTCTTAAACACACACTTGAAGTTAAGATGGAAGTAACTTGTTTGAAGCCAGTGTAACTACTCACATGCTTAAGTTAAACGTGCTCAGTTGCTATGCTGCATCAGCACCATAGTCTTGAAAAACAAACTGGTGTAAACCAATGCAAGGAACAGGCTGTTGTGTTCTGCTTCCACAGGAAACTGGTGAGACCTAACTATTATGAGCCTGTTTCACTACTCTTGCTCCAGTTGTACATCAATCTAAATCTGCCAATTGGTTGTGGAGAGACATAGATAATATCCCAAAGGATAATGGTGTTGACCATCCCAGAAATTACTTTATCCAGCCCTGTTCACACAGGAGTAATCATACTGCACAAGAATCGGTTCCATTTGGGTGGGGAGGAGGGGAAATGTTTAACAGAGCTGAACATCGATGCTAAGACCAGCTCTGTATCTGTGAAAGTTCTTATGACTAGATATAATATCTTAATGTTGGCTGTCTGCTCAAATGTATTATCATGCAGTCTTTACTAAAGTGCATATGTTGTTGCATGTATATGTATGTACATATATCTAAGACAAACTACTACTATGTTTGTTAAATGTGATCATATAGATGAAG
Organism: Chelonoidis abingdonii; assembly: GCF_003597395.2. Classification (NCBI taxonomy): domain Eukaryota; kingdom Metazoa; phylum Chordata; order Testudines; family Testudinidae; genus Chelonoidis; species Chelonoidis abingdonii. Next base: position 81,948,153 of record NC_133769.1, on the reverse strand, counting down.
ATCCTCCACTAGAGTAAAGTGGTATTCTGTTGACGTCAGTGAGGCTACACAGACACCAACAGAGGATGTGGCCCATAGATTTTGCATTTAACTTCCTATTTTGCAGAAAAAAAGTTTTATGTATTGTGATAGACGCAGGCCAGTTGAGTACAGCAGAATAGCAGAAGGCTGATATACTGCCCACTGGATTAACAGTTTTCTGTTCCCTGACTGACCAGAGCAGGAGCTGCTCCAGGCTAATGAGAACACCTGACTCTAATTAACCTGCAAAGAGTCAGGTGAGACCATTAAGTTAATGTGACCACCTGACTTTAATTAAGGCCCTGCTGATACTATTAAAAGGGCTTACTCCAGTCAGGCAGGGGAGAGCCAGGGAGCCAGAGGAGGGGAAGTGCGGCTGAAGGGCTGGTTAATGAAGACACCCTCAAACCATCATTAAGGGAGCCCTAGGGTAAGGGTGAAGAAGGGAGAAGCAGGAGAGCTGTGGGGAAGTGGCTCAGGGAAATGTAGCAACTCTGACAGTAAAAGGTTGGCTGCCAACTGCTGCTACCATTAGGGTCCCTGGGCCGGAACCCGAAATAGAGGGCAGGCCCTGGTTCCCTCCAACCCATCTCTACAGGAACATCTCCTGAGAGGGGAAGACAGGCACCTGTCAGGACAGGAAGCTAAACTGTTCTGAAATAAGCCCCCAGGGCCAACAGAGACTGTGGGAGTTCTCTTACCAACCTCCTTGCTGGCCTATGATGAAAAGGGCTCAGTAGACTGTGACCCTGGCCCTAGAGAGAGAAGGGCTACGTGGAGGGTCACAGTGAGCCACTGAGGCTAGTATAAACCGCCTAGAAGCACAGGACCCACGGCAGTAAGGTCAGAGCTCTGCCACAGTATATAACTGAGACCTTTATGAATGCATTAAAAACATGTTATCAATATATTTACTGTGCTAATTCTTTGTCATTCATCTTAAATCTTTATATCTCAGTTTGTCGTTTAGCCTTCTGTTCCTAGCAAGCCAGTTATATTCCCAGACAAGTTATTTGTTTCAGTGAAAGTGATTCCTTTTTTGAAGAAATCTTTTTTTATTATATGCTTAGTATATTATTATAAAGAGTCATTGGAGAGATTATTTTTCACTATTTGTGGGCAGAAGCATTTTGAATATGTTTCTGATCTCTAGTCTTTATGCCCACTTTATGCCTATACTTTAAACATGAGAGACGTGATTAAAGTGCATTACCTTTGAATCATTTTTTTCCTTTGGATACTTCAACAAAATAAAAATATTGATGGCTCCATTTTTATAGTCACAGTAATATAATCTGGAATATATGGTGTTCTAGATGTCAACATTTTGACACATCTCAGAATCTGATGAATTACACTTTTCTTCTTGCCCTCCTACCTGTCTCAGGTATAATTATATCTATAACCAATGGGTTATTTTGTCTGTCGTCTTAATCAGGCAATCAAAATTCACAATAGCAGCATCCATCAGAATAGTTTACAATATTGAAGTCAATAATATTGCTGGCAACATTACTATTACTGTATCTCATTTAATTGCCTTTTCCACCAACCTTCCTCTCTCACCCTTCCCCATTGCTCCCTTTTCTTCCCCACCCCCTCAAAAAAAATGGTGGATGTACAAAGTTACAGCTCACTATGAAGTAGAAGTATATAGCTTTTAAAATATTTGGTATTTCTTAGGATTTCTTCACAAATCATTGTGTAATCCATGGGGCTGTGTGTATTATGGATTCCCATCTATGTCAATCTACAGAGGATGTGCTTTGCTACAGCCTCTGGCTACAGAGGTGTGGCTTTTTAGCTCAGACTGCAGCTGTTTATACTTCTATCTCTGGAGGTCTCAGGTTCAATGCCAGTGCATCAGCCAAGAGGCATGCGGTCACAGTCACATTATATCTTTGCACATTATGGGACAGTGTTACAGTACACGATATGCCTCAGATAATCTAACACAGGCAACAAGATCAAATCATTTGAAATAGTCATGGTGAACACAAAAGTACAGATCATGCGCAATCCTGTCACATATTTTTAGTCAGCTGCCTCTCTTTCAACATGCCAATGAAAAATAACCTGCTTATTCTGCTTATTGCAACATAAACTTTCCAGAATGTACTCTAATGCCTTTAGGGGACAAACTACATTCTCTCTCATGGAGCACTTCAAAATACTATATTAACATATGTAAAATTAATCACAAGAAGACCTCTTCTCCCATTGATGCGCGCGGATAGCTCACATTAGTGTTAATGAGAATCACACACCTAGACAGTGATAGTACAGAAGCCCTGTATTAGGCTGATAACTAATTGCAGTCCAAATGCTTTAGAAAGTGTCCCATGAAGTAATACATATTTGTATGTCATAGTCTCATGAATGGACAGTAAGTACTTATTCAGAGAGTGGTATTAAAAAATAGCAAACCCTCATACAGACGTACATTCCAAGAAACAAAGCCTTAAATCTACCCCCACCAATCAATAATCACCCTCTGTAAGTTTGGAAGGCACTGTGCTCACAAAAACTACTATCATGACTTTTGCTTTAGTTTAGTTCTTCAGGAGAAACCAGGACAAAGACATTGATCTGGACACTAGAACAGAAAGCATCACCTGCAGAGCACACTTCTTTTCCTTAGACTATTTCTTAGGCACTTGAAGTTGCACTGTCTCCAAACTCTCACTGCACAAAAACAAATAAAAAACCGCAAGCAAAAATCGAAAGCAGAATGCTTACTACTTACAGAATGAACACACAAACAGTGACTGCATCTGCTTCAAGCAAACATTGAGTACTGGAAATAGAATGGGGGGAGGGTGTTATATCTCTGTCACACTAGTCACTGTCTACAACAAGAAAACTCATAAAATCAGGAAGCACGAAGGAAAAAATAGAACAATTCTCGAGACCTCTTTCAACTTCCAATTTCAGGCAATAAAGCCCTTTATTGTTAATTTGTTTTTTCATCCTATATACCTTTTTTCATTTATGTGCCCAAACTCCAGTGTGGCTAGTATTATTTTATATAGACTGTGTGAGCCAAATTGTGGTTCATAGATTCATAGATTCTAGGGCTGGAAGGGACCTCAAGAGGTCATCAAGTCCAGTCCCCTGCCCTCATGGCAGGACCAATTACTGTCTAGATCATTCCTGATAGACATTTATCTAACCTATTCTTAAATATCTCCAGAGATGGAGATTCCACAACCTCCCTAGGCAATTTATTCCAGTGTTTAACCACCCTGACAGTTGGGAACTTTTTCCTAATGTCCAACCTAAACCTCTCAATGGTTGCCTGATTGTGCTGCAGTAGTGGGACTCCTTGTGCTCCCTTATATCCATCTCCTCAACAGTAGCATTACAGTATATTAATCAACCAAAATTTGAATCCTAGCACTTCCTGTGTGCAAATAGTGACCATCAGCACTGCTGTCAGTCAGTACTGCACCAAAGAGACATGTTGGTGTCGGTGGAGTCATGACTGTGGCCTTCTGGGCTATGATGGGAGTAGCAAATGCTACATGTGTCCTATATCAGTGCAGTTTGGATGATGCTAAATGTGCTTTCTGCTGTGCCCCTGGAGGCATCATGCTTCTTCTTGGCTTCTATAGGCATATTGACTCACGACACCGCTACTTCCACATCTACCACGCCAACATAGAGTCCTCTGGGATACTTGGAGTATGGCAATTCATTCATAGAGAGTGGTTTGGAGAGAACATCTAAAAATATGACACTCACCCCATGAAAATAGAACAGTCTGTACAATCAACCATGGATAGTCTATTTTCAAATGCCTGTTTGTTTATTTTGTGGAATTATTTATCACATTTCAGCTTTGCTGGGTTTGGTTCACACAAGTTTCAGTGAATGGACATGTGCGGTTTTTGCATTCCCTTGAGTTTTGTGCTTGTTTAACCTCAAAGTTTTGCAGGCAAAAATCATTGTGAAACTGCAATGTTTCATTAACTTCTTGGATTTGCCTGTGGGTTTTCAGGTTTTGATCAATTTGCTTGAAGATGGCAGTGGGGCAGGCAACCACATTTGTGTACCTCATTGTGGTCAGGAGGAAAAAGAGATGTGTTTTTGGAACTAACAAGAGTAAAAAGATTCATGCTTTTTCTTTCAATCCATTCATAAACACAATAGAGTTTGTTTGTATTGTTCTTTTTAAGAATTATTGAAACTTCTACAGTTCTCTGAGATTTTAGCAATGGACAAGGTCAGCTTTGAAGCACCACTGGTGGTGGTGGTGGTGGTGGGTGCTGCATTTAGAACAATTCAGGAACAGTTTGTATGGTGATAACCTTCCAAACTTGTTCTCACCACTGCACATACTTTCAGCTCCTCAACATGCTCATCTTCTGCAGGTGAGAAGGTGGGAAACAGTTTCAGCATTTTACTACATAGGCAGTCAGCAGCAATCAGAACATGGTGTAGAGTTATTTTGATGGACGTAAGGCTTGATTTTCGTACGTTTGTGTAAAAACTTCAAAATGAAACTTTTGAAAAACAAATAAATAAGTCAATAACCCCCCAAACACATCAGCAAAGCTTTATTTGATTAAGAAATAAGCCTTTACAAATTCTATATCAGACATCAGCAATCTTTGGCACGCGGCCCATCAGGGAAATCTGCGGGCGGGCCAAGATGGTTTGTTTACCTGCAGAGTCCAAAAGTTCAGCTGACTGCAGGTCCCACTGGCCATTGTTCACCATTTTAGGCTAATGGGGTCTGCAGGAAGTGGTGGCTAGCACATCCCTTGGCCCAGGCCACTTCCCACAGCCCCTATTGGCCTGGGACAGCGAACCACGGCCAGTGGGAGCTGCGATCGGCTGAACCTGCGGAGGCTGCAGGTAAACAAACCATCTCAGTCCACCAGCAGATTTCCCTGTTGGGCTGCATGCCAAAGATTGATGATCCTTGCAATAGAAACTGATCATCCTATTGTGCAATAATTTCTAACTGAGTTGTTGTAAAAGGCCCTGGTAAAGTAGAAATAAACCTGACCACTACACAGTAAATAAATGCCAATTGCTAGTAAACAGAGGGACTGGTCTAGCATATACTGACATCAATAAAAAAACCCTCAATGGGTTTAGATCAGGCCCAGAATGCACAGCCTAGCCTGAAAAATAATAGTACAGTATATATGGGAAATGTTTTATTGTGGAAACTATTGCTTTGGTAAGATGACAATCTGTCATTTGGTGTTGGAGTCTGTTTAGATCACAAATGTTATCTGTTTGAAACAGGGTGTAATCATCTGACTAATCCCCACTAAATGATCTGACCACAGTTTTTATATGAAATCTAAGATGTAAGATTTAAAGTAGAGCAAAAATGGAACAAAAATCTCTTCCATTACATCTGTTCTTCCATGCAAACAGTTTTTAAACGGTGAGGTACTGTACCATTTTCTTTTAAAACAAGCTGTGATAATTGAAGGAGGTGAGTAGCTCCCTTATGGACGCCCAGCCAGCCAGTTAGGTATAATATCCCTCTCGGTGTCTGTTCACTGGTAGCTTTACCTGGAAAGGGTTAACAAGCACACAGATAAAAGAAAAGGAGTGGACACCTGACTAAAGTGCCAATAGGAAGGTAGAACTTTTTAAAATTGGGAAAGAAACTTTCCCTTTGTCTGTCTGTTTTCTGGGCTGCAGGAAACACGGAGCAGCAATGCTATAAGCAGGAATGCTGTGTAAGGCTTGAACCAGGTATGAAAATTAATCACTTATTTGAAACCCCCCAAATATGTAAGTAAATTAGGAATGTTTAGCTAGATGCGATCAGGTTTATTTCTTTATTTGGCTTGTGGATCTCCTTTGTGCTAATCCCTGATGCTTTTGTTTGCTTGTAACCTTTAAGCTGAACCCCCCAAGAAAGCTATTTTTGGTGCTTAATTTTTGGAATTGCTCTTTTAAAATCTAGCAAAAGCCTAAGTTCCAGATGTATTTTCTTCCTTTTTGTTTTTAATATAATTCACCTTTTTTAAGAACAGGATTGGATTTTTGGTGTCCTAAGAGGTTTGTGCCTATGCTGTTTGATTAGTGGTAGCTAATTTTCTTTATTTTAGTTCTCAGCTCTTCCCCTTGGAAGGAGAAGGGGGAGGTGAAAGGGCTTGAGGGTACCCCAGAGAGAGGAATTCCCAAGTGTCTCTTCCTGGGTCCAAGGTTTTTTTCGTTTGGTTTGGTTTTTTGCATTTTGGTGGCAGCAGCGTTTACCAAGCCAAGGTCAGAGAGAAGCTGTAACCTTGGCAGTTTAATAAAAACCTGGAGTGGCCAGTATTAATTTTTATAATCCTTGCGGGCCCCTACCTTCTGTGCTCAAACTTCTGTGCAGAGTGGGGATTCAGCCTTGACACAAGCTACTGTAATTCATCAGGAGCGTGGAAGAGGAAAAGGCACATGTGCAAGTTAAATTTGTTTTCAAAATTGGGTGGCTACTACAGTACCTAAAATCCTCCCAAATCTTTGCAATCCTTGTAAAACCCATCAATGGTTAATTTACCCATACTCCACAGTTTGTTAGAAAATATTTACCATCAAAAGGTTCGTAAACTGACCTCCGTATCAGAAAGTATACATAGAAAAGACTTCTCTTCATCCACAAATCATATTGGGCTAGATTATGATCCCAATTACTCTTCTTAGATCACAATCTGCCCTATTTTATGTAAAAAAAAATTTTTCATAGTTTCAATTCATCTCTGAAATGAACTGAGTCCATATGAGGATTTCTAGGCATGAAGAATGTCTAGTGTCTCATATTTTGAATTATAAAATAATGTTAGGTGAAAGTGGAATTTCTCATTTACATGACAGAGAATGTATCCTTATGTGCAATTAATCCTTTTAGAGCTTGAGTTGGTTATGCACAAAAAGTCTTGTACTTTCTAATACATTCAGAATTCTCTGAGGGCTCAGTCCTCCCATCAGATACACAGGCACGTCACAGCAGCTGATTTTGCATAAGTACTGAGCATGAACTATAATAATATGGACCAAGCAGCATCTGTGCTGATATATTTAAGGACTGTATTAAATACTAAATATCAGTACTTGGAATATATTCATGTTGTTAAATGAACATGATGGGCTTGGCACAAGCTGGAAAATGGGGATGTGGGGAATCAAGGATCTGGTTCCAGACGCCTGGTTCTGAGGGTCCTAACTCCCTCCACTTTGACTTAGAGCTGCTGCTGGACAGCTGTAAATTGTGTCATTGACATAAGGCTACAATAGACTCTATGCCAGTGGAAGTGGCTTGAACAATCTCCAGTTCAAATCCCCCCTCTACTCCCATCAATATGCGACACCCACTCCTCATCGCTCACTGCATACAACATCTACCTCCTCCCATGCCTCAAAGGAAGGGCAGCTAGCTCATGGGCCAGGACACCTTTGCATGATTTCGGAGTGCCTCTCTGACCTCGTATTCTCTGCTGGTTATTTGCAACCATTTTCCACCCCCTTCATACTTCCTGAGTGGCTCGAAGGGGCTGGATCTCAAGAGTGAATCTGGCTTGGTTTCTGCAGCCCATCCTTCCCAATGGTGGATCTGTTTTTCCCTGCTGTTCACTTCTGTCTGTGTTCTGAATCCAGATGCAGATCAGTAGATGAGAAAATGAAAAAGCAGCAAAGACCTGTGGCTTTTAAACAGAATGGCAGTATGAAAGCAGTTTCTTTTTTTAGTACCACCAAAACTTCCTTTGTTTTGGTAGTCTCCTTGAAGATATTCTATTCAAATCATTCTGCAGTGTTCAGAAGAATATTGTATTTCCTGGTCCCAATTCTTTCCCTTTCTCCACAGCCAAACCTCATATTACAAAAACCAGAAGGTGATTCTTTGTAAATTGATGTCACAATTGTGGATTCAGATCTTAACTCGTTTCATATTAACCTCAACACAGTATTATATTTAAGCACAGGTCTAACTTTAAGCACTTGAGTAGTTTCACTGAAGTCAATCGGGGTACTTACTCACTTGCTGAAAGTAAGACACATACTTAAGTACTTTGCTGAATCAGGATCTTTATCAGATGTTAATATCATGCTTTCTCTATCAAACCTAATATCATACTTTCTCTATCAAACCTTTCTATTTTGAACTGTTGACTTTCTGCGTAGACCATAACTATTCCAATCCTTTTCATCCTCTTTTAGAATTCCATGGAGTCCTCATCTCAAATCTAAGGAATATTTGAGTACCTTTTGTATCTTGTACATTGTATCTTGTATATTGTAAAATGCTACCATTTGTTGCATTTATACCCATTTGGAGCACTTGTAAATGATTACACAAGGTACAAGGCAGTGGAGAATTGGAAAGCCTGTCTGCATTTTACCAAATATAAATCTCCCTCAAGTTGCCTAATCTCCTGATATACACCAGGCCTTACGTCACTTCCACTGTACTGCTCAGGGGTATGAAAAATCCACACCCCTGGGCGACACAGTGAAAGAAACCTAAACCTCAGTGTGGACAGTGCTAGGTCAAGCTAGCTACTGCATCTTGGAGAGGTGGAGCACCTACGGCAACAGGAGAAGCCCTCTTGTAGACATAAGTACCATCTTCACTGAAGCGCCACAGTACCACTACTGTAGTGTGTTAAGTGTAGACATATGCTAAGACTACTGAAGGACATGGCATAATTTTAATATCTCCTTTTTCAGTGCATCCAATGCAACCCTTTGTTACTTGCACTGATCACAGTGGTTGTCAAATTGTGATTTATTGTGCACACTGGTAGACTGTGGCTCACATCTGCTTCTGTCACACTGGTGAAGCATCTATTAAGTTTTAAAAAGTGACTTCCTGCTAGTCGCAGACCAGTCCAGGCCTCTCTAAACATTTTCAGGAGCCTTTTTGAGAAACTAAAATTCTAAATGAACGAAGAAAACACTCTGCACAATACATGACCATTTCATGTCTTTGTTGGATGTTTCTTTGGTGTTAATTCAGCTGTGATTCAAAACAAAGCTGCAAAGTGACCTGGAAAGATTAAAGATGTTCCAGGCCTCCAGGGGAATTCAGTGCTCATGTATCTATATTCTTACTAAGGACTTGTGTACGCTGGCCCAGTTCAAACTACGTGGGTGTGAACAGAAGTGCTCACCAAAGTGCTGAGCTGTAACTCCCCCATGTGGATGCTGCAGGCACAAACTAAAAGGTTCCTAAAAGCATTAATGTAAACCTCTTCAAACAAGATTACATTGATGTGCACTAGGAAGTTTTTGGTTTGTACCCTCACCATCATTCAGAGGAGTTACAGCAGGGCACTTTAGTGTGTGCACTGCTGTTCACACTCCATAGTCCAAACTTTGGGGCAGTGTAGACATAGCCTTAGTATGAGAATTGGTATTGTTACTGTAAGTAGCCACTAGATTCACTGATCCCAAGGGTTTTTTTTTATATTGTTAGATCTGAGAGTTTGGAACTGTGAAAATCTCAAAGGACTATATTATCAATAAGTAGTGTACGTATATGGTTCACGGGGCGGGTTTCCTGTGGAACCTGGAATCATGAGTGGAGGAGGGATTAATTCACACAAACAAGTCTGTTGAAGTAGCACTCCCAAGCTGCATGTACTGGTTTTGGTCAGGTTCAGGAGGGCCAGTGGACAAAGAACAGAGCACTGTATAAAGACTCAGCCTGAGCTGACTCTGTAGAAACACATTCTGGAACAAAGAACTGACAAGCTTATGTACAGTCCTACCAGCTTCCCATGTGGTGACACCTGGTATGCCTAGCAGGCACACACACATGCTGGGATAAACACAGTGAATTGCAGAGAAATTGCAGCCTAAATCCTCAGTCTAGAGCAGTGCTGGACAACCTGCAGCCCATCAAGATAATCTGATTGCAGGCCATGAGACATTTTGCTGACATTGACCGTCAGCAGGCATGGCCTCCCACAGCTCCCAGTAGCCTTGGGCCGCATGTTGCCCACCACTGGTCTGGGACCTTTACCTTGCTCTAGGATTTGTTTTTGCTCAAAATACCATACCATTGTTATTGTAAATGCCAACACAATAGGTGATAAAAATTATCATCTATTCTGACTTCCTGCATTATGATTCATGACCATATGACCATGACCAAGCTTCCTTTCTTTTTGTGTGTTATATTTATAGATGGCACTCTGCCTTTCTGTCAATTCACTGAAACTGGGATAGCAGTTTCACTTACAATCAACAGACTTGATAAAAACGTCAAAGTGATCCTGTTGTGAGCTGAATTATTATGGCAAAGAGACTGAAGTGCAAAGAATGAAAGACTGATTTCAAATCAATAATTTACATCATCTTAAGTAAAAAAAAAATAGACTTTTAAACAAAATCAGTAGCGTCCTCTTTTAAGGTTTTGTCTTGCTAGTATAAAGCACTGACATAGATTATGTCTATTGTTAGAGGTTCAGAATCTTGGGTCTTATTTCTAATGCCTAGGCATGGGGAAATGATTTGGGCGTATACTGTGGGCTGTAATTTAGACACTCCTTTCTTAATTTGTCAAGTCCTTAACTTTAGTTTAACATAATTTGTAAATGTAATAAACCATAGAGTTTATTGTAGCAGGCTGTTGGGATAATGACTTGTGAATTTCTATGTGGTAAATTCCAAAAAACGTTTTGTTTACTTTTACAAACAGCATTGGTGGTGTTCTAATTACTGGTTATAGTTTGCATAAGTGTTTTAGAGGAGTGAAAAAAATCTATTTAGAAACCTGGCAGATTGACTTAAAATTACTAGATTCATGGGATTCTTTCAAATTGATTATTTGCACAGGGCCATGTATCTGTGAAGTCCAGGGTCCTCCTGGGAAATAATGTAAAATAGATTAGGAGATTAAACGTGAGAAAATTGGTTTTCACTGGCCCTATTATTAATCTTTTTCTAAAATGAGTTTTTCATTAAGACTTCCCATTGAGCTCTCCGACACTACCTTCCTGATCAATAAAGGAATTCATTCCAAAAAAACCCTTAGAAAGTGATGTACAGGGAACTGGCAGTTTGCACTAAGTTACCATGCACAGTTTTAAAAATTAGTTTATTCCTGTAAGAAAACCAGTTGTCAGTGAGTTTTGATGAATACACAACTATAAAATGAAAAGAAAAAAAATCTTTATAAAGTGCTGAATCTGTTGCTTAGTTTCTCAATACTTCATGTGTTGAACTCAGTATACTGCCACACACACAAAATATATTGCTGTGGGCTTTTTTAAAATAAGATATATTTACCAGAATTAATACAATATGTATAAGGCACATCAAACAATTGCCATCTTGAGCTCTGCTGCTGCAGTCAGATTTGCTAGCACAGACTCATGCAGAGCCCCACTGAAGTCTCTCAGGCTCACTTGGGTACAGGAACACATACTAACATGGGTTCACGGACCCACTGATTGTGGGATCAAAGTATTTATTTAACAAAAAAGAACTGGAAGCAGCTTTGCTGTTCAAGAGACTTTGCTATTGAAGGCCTAGCATGTTGAGTGTATGTCCCTGTGGTAATAGCCTCCTGTCCCAGATCTGGACTTTAGCGTCCAAAATCTGGGGGCTTACCTGAAACTCCCCCAAGCTCACTACCAGCTTGGATATTCTTGCTGCCACCAGGTCAGGAATTATAGGGCCTGACCCCCCTTTCCTCTCTCTGGTGTCCCCAACCCTTCCTTGGGGGGACCCCCAAGACCCAGACCCCTGGGCTCTCTCTCTCTCCTCTCCCAGCTCTTCCCCCTTTCCTGGTTAGCGGTGCGAGACTAGACCTTCCACTCTTTGAAATTACCGGAGAGACACTTCAGCGTCCCCGAGGCTAATGCATTCACAGCTTAATCAACAGCAGCAGCACAGGAAATTCCCCTCCTGAATCTCATAGCAGTAACTAGACGAAAACAACTTCACCCACAAGAGAAGAGCAGAATATTTTTTGCTCTTTCCCCGTACCGCTCTTGTCCCTGGAAACAATAGGAAATAGGCCCACAGCCCTGGCTTTTCTTTCCTTTTTGCCACTAACTGGAAGAAACTCCACCACCGTTTCAAAAAGAATTTAATATAAAAAGAAGAAAGTACAAAACAATATCTTCATTAGAATTCAATACAGGGCTTTGCTTATAAAGAAATATGATAAACAGTCCTATTTAAAAGATAGCCCGATAAACACAGTCCAGCAAATCAAACATACAATCTAAATACAACAAAGCTCAATGCAATAGCACAGATTACTTGCTTCCTTTTTGTATCACGATTGTTTTGGAGAAACCTTGAGATTAGAGGGGAGGTAAAAGAAAACTGTGTTTACTCAGTAGCCGAGAAACAACAAGACCCCGAGTATACAAATTCCCGCCCCTGACTTTTAAACAATCCAGTTCTCTGATTGGTCCTCTGGTCAGGTGTTTGGTTACCCTTTCCAGGTAAAAGAAACTTAACCCTTACCTTACCTATCTACTTACGACAGTCCCGATGGGTGCCCAGCTGGAGATTTTAACTACCATTGTCCATGGGTCCATGCCTACCTGTGGCATCTCCTCATGCTCCTGTGCGAGGGCATCTCCTTTGCAGGCACAAACCCGCCACTGCTCCTGCTCCTTTTCAGCCGCCCTGGGCTCAAGATGGTTCAGAGTGGTGTCCACAGTGTTTATAGCTATTGTTTTGAGGTTTGGGGAGTTTTTTACTTGTACCTGTTCTAGTTTCAATTTCATTTTATCCCCCTTAGTTTTGTTTAGTTTGATTTCCAAAACATATTTGTGCTTTCAGGAGATTTACCCCCTCAGGCAGTTTTTCCCCAGCCAGGGCCTTTTGTCCTAAGCTGGTCTATCCACAGCTTTCCTGCTCAGGTTATGCCAAAGAGTCCAGGCTTTAAGCCTTGTCAGTCCTGCCACAGATCTTTCCCCATCAGCAACGGGCATTCCAGCTGCCTCTGCTGCCTAGGAGAGTTTCACATCCTATGTACAAGGTCAACATGAGTTTTAATAGCAGATCTCACAAGCTCTTTCTTATAGAGCGCTTGCTGAGATCTGTGGGTCCAAATTCCCCTCTTCCTTCCCCATGCCCCTACCCCTGTACGTTGGCCTCAGCTGCAGTGGTTTCTTCGATCTCAGCAAGTAAAGACCGTGGGGTTGCTTCAGAATCAAAGCATTCTAAGAGCAAGAGATCTCCTTCCTTGGAGAGAGACTACAGGAAGCTGAGGAAGTCACCCCGGATGCTGGAACTTAAGGAGACCTTGTGCTCTGCTGTTGAACCTTCTGTGGGCCCTGGTACCTATGCACTAGTACTCATCTTGAAACCCCTCAGTTCACTAAGGAGGAGTTGTCTGGCAGACACCAATTCATTCAGAAGTTGATACTAGAAGAGGATGCAAGAAAGACTCTAGAAGCAAGGACTCCTCTCAGAAGTCTGCATCAACCGTGGTACCTTCTTCCTTGGGTCACAGCCACAAGAACCATTGAAATAGTACCTCAGCTGAGTCCCTGCACTGTCCTCCTCAGCTCACATTCCTACACAGTGCATGAACCACACCTCCGTACAATTTCCAGTGCTTTCCCAGGCTATGATGGAGCAGTCCCTGGGCTCCCCAATACCAGCCACATTCTTCTCACATGACCTCTGAGTCTCAGAAGAACCAGAGTCTCCCCTCATAAAGGAGCACTGAGAGGGTCTTTCTGTAGTACTATCCCATCTATCGGAGCTGAATCCTCCATCTGTGCTACTACACCCCAGCACAGTCTCCCATTCACCAGTATAAACTTGACTGCCTGCTCTTCCTTGGACTGCAGTACCAACACAAACCCTGGTACTGACATTGAGGGTTCCCCTTTGGACACTGCAGAAAATATGTCATCAGACTTGGATATCTCTGCGCAGGATTCTCTCTCTGCTTTTCCAACCCTTTCTGGAGATGTTTCCAGATGAGGCGTCTCAGTCCACAATCCATAAATGCTCTTGTTACTCCTGGCCAGAGCAACCCTTGGGTCCTGCCCACTTCCCCTATGCACCATTGCAGTGGGCATTTTGGTACCCAGGGGCCCTTACATCAACTATTATAGGGTGCCTGCCTGTAAAAAGCAACATACTAACCAACCTTCTCCAGTACCATAGCATAGCTGGCACTGTAACAGCTTTCCATTAAAACAGGATCCCCTATCCACTCTTTCATATGGCGGAGAGGTGATTCCTTAAAAGATTAGGAAAACTCCATTAGCTCATATTCAGATCCTGATACAAAGCCAAGTGAAGTCAATGGAAGTTTATTGATTTCAATGGGTTTTGAAACAAACCCTTAGCAAACTTCAGGTTGGAATATGCTAAGATGTTTTTGTCCTTATGCAATAGCTAGTGGGATAAAGAAGTACATGTACTACATGCTAGTGCACTGACTTTGACTTTCCTAGTGGTGTCAGCTTCCACAGGAGCTTTTCTCACTTTCTTCAGTTTTGTGAACTGCCAGATCCCTGCCAGCTCACTACAGCTTCCTGTTGGCCTTTTAGAGAAATCAGCTGATCTCTCCCAGGTGTGCTCTTTAGCATTCTGTGTTGGCTAGCTGAACGCCTTCCAGCACATAAGAGGTGAGCCACCTGTTACATGTAGAAATCCTTTTGTGTACTGCAGATTGAAAAGTATAACATACATTGTAGGGCTGTGTGATGCTCTGTACCTCAGGGGAATACCTTGCACCCCCATGTTCATCCTTATAACATGATTGTGTGATATCCAATGCAAAGTTTGTCATGTTGGGTGTCTTTGGAAGGCTCATGATGCACTGAGCATTGTTGTTATACTAATGTTATAGGTTATAACAGGGGTAGGCAACCTATGGCACGGGTGCCGAAGGTGGCACGCAAGCTGGTTTTCAGTGGCACTCACACTTCCCAGGTCCTGGCCACCAGTCCGGGGGGCTCTGCATTTTAATCTAATTTTAAATGAAGCTTCTTAAACATTTTAAAAGCCTTATTTATTTTACATACAACAATAGTTTAGTTACATATTATAGATTTATAGAAAGAGACCTGCTAAAAAAGTTAATATGTATTACCGGCACATGAAACCTTAAATTAGAGTGAATAAATGAAGATTCGGCACAGCACTTCTGAAAGGTTGCTGACCCCTGGGTTATAATGTCATGAATATAGTTATGAGGCTGAAAATGTGTCCTCATGGCTTAAAACAAGCCAAGGCAAAAACTCTCCAGGATCACAGACCCAGGCAAAACTCTCCAGTAACTTCCTTCTGTGGAAATGTTTGACTTCTTTGTTAAACTCAAATATCTGCAAGTAAAATATTTTGGCCAAAACCTGTAATATTTTGCCTTAGAAATGTTGCTGAAGTGCTTGATGTCCCCATTCTCCTTTATGGGTTTAACTCCCCAGCTACTCTGCATCTCCAATGATTCCCACTCCCAGGGACATCCCTCTGCTCTCCAGGAAGGGAGACCCAGGTACATCATGGAAGTTGTAGTCTGACCATAGTTGTAGTCTATAGAGGTAAATGAGAACATGAATGAGGCACCCAAAACCCAGCTTCCATGGGGCACCAACGCAGCATTTCCACATTACAATTTTATGGGTTTTGAAATTCTGCTGAAATTGTTGAAGAAAAACAAACAAAACCCTCCTTTTTTTGACCAGCTCTACACTTCTTCAAAAATAGTTATGGTGCTACAGACACACCAGTTTAATTGGCTTGCTTTTTAGAAATTGGGTATGATGCACATTTTTAGATCTAGGTTTAACAGTGAAAGCATGGCAGAAATGAGATATTACTTTAAAGTTAAAATATTTGGAATATTTGCCACATTGTTCTCAATTTCTTTGCCCCTATCTGACAACTAACAGTGCTTTCTGATTAATTTCATGCTAACAGCTGATAATTCAGGAATCGGGTACAGTGTAGTGACATCATGAGTCCATACAGCATTACCTGGATGTGGCATTAAACTCCTCAAACTTTACTTGCTGAAAAACTAATTCCTTGCTTTTTGTCTAAAATTCTTTTCACAAAAACAATATTTGTGTGTAAAAAGTGAGTTCATCAGTTTAGGCAGTGTGTAATGGGCCCACAAACTAAGGGATGAGATTCTGCCTGGCCCTAATGAGCTGTGCAGTAGCAGAAAGGAGACTTCCCTACTTAGGTTAAGGCCTAGGCAGAACTGCAGCCCTGTGCATCATATGGGCTGCTCCCTCCCTACTCTGATGCTCGGAGGGTGGCGGGACTCAAAGGGGGAAGAGAAGAAGTAGGGCCATGGCACCACTGACCCCCATGCACTGGCCAGAGGTCAGGAATCAGGGCAGGCATGTAGCCCAGTTTGTCTCCAGACAGCCTCATCAGTATAGCAGGCCTGCAGTGGGATGCTGCCCCTGCTTTGGGACCCTCCTAGCCTGTCACTCTGCTTGCTCCATTTTCTGACCTCTGGCTTGACCCTTGGCGCCAGCTGTGGACTAGTGACTCCAGTTCTGTGTCCAGCCCTTGGTTGCTCTGACCAGAAGGCTACACTTTCCTTGTCCTAGTAATCCTATAGAGCCAGAAGAGTAGGAAATACAGTGGGAGATTATGCTATTCCCCATAAAGAATGCTTCTTGGGGTCCCCCAATGTTAGTGTAACTCCTCACCCACCCCTCCCCGCCCCACCCACACTATGGACTGTGCCTAAAAGGCACAGTATGGCCATTAATGATTTTTAGTTTTTCACTATGTAATCCACAGGTGCCTGGGAGATTGCTCCCCTTCTTTTGCTCCAATGAAGGTAAAAGCATGAGAATTCTAAAAGTTTGTTAGAGGAGGAGATCAGATCCTAGAGACTTTTTTACTTCTCAGTCTCTCCTGCACTCAGTACAGTCCTGTGGATCCATCATCTGTGCTAGCCACATTTTCTCAACTATTCCTTTAGCTTCTCTTTGGTGGCTGTAAATCATCCTTCCTCTCACCCCCCATTAACCTCAGGGTTCAAATTGCCTCCCCCTCCTCTCCTTCCTCTAAATTCATTCCTCCTAGTTCACTCTCTGTTTCTACTACTATGGTGATGACTCACAAATATCTCCGTCTTTGACCTCTCCTTATCTCCCCAGTCTTGAATCTCTGCCTCCCTGTAAGACTTTGCTCCTGAGGGAATTCTGTGCCAAAAAGTTTAAAATTCTGCACCAAAAATTAAAAAATTCTGTGTACCATATTTTAAAATTCTGCAAAATTCTGTAAATTTTATTTGTCAATTAATAAATGTGGCTCCAGCATGGTAGTGGGAAGCACAGACCACTGGCTCCAATGAGGTGGGAGATAACCCTGAATCCCCCACTTCCTGTGGTACAGGGACTCGGCAATGAGGTTGCACCTCACTCTGACACAGTGCAAGGGCTGGGCCTGCCCCAGAAACACCCCGGGCGCCTGTCCCTCTCCACCAGGTGGACCAGGTGTGAACGGGCAGGCTCAGCCCAGCAGGATCCAAGTGCGGAGGGGCTTAGTGTGTGTGTGGGGGGATCCACATGTGGGGTGAGAGGTTTGTGCGTGAGGCAATCTGTGTGTGGGCGGCTCAGTGGGAGATCTGGATGCCCAGGGGCTTGTTGGGGAGTTCCGGGTGCAGGGGCAATGGGACTCTGCAGCGGATCCAGCGAAGGTGGTTGGGGCTTGGGGAGGGGGAGTCTGGGTGAGGGGGCTCAGTGAGGAGTTCCAGATGTAGCAGGCTAGGGCTTTTCAGAGTGAGGGTTCAATGGGGCTGCTTAACAGGAGAGTCCCAGCTGTGCCAAGGAAAGGCTGCATGCCGGGCTTCTGCTTCCCCCTGCAATTCCCCTATCCCATTTTCTTCTCCATTCCCCTCCCCTCATTCTCACATTCCTTTCCCCCTGCCCTGTTCTTCCCAATTCCTTCCCCACTGCCTCTTCCCCCACAACTCCTTACCCAGACCCAACACAGGCACTCACTGTGCAGGAATGCTCTCATCACACAGAAGAGGAGCACGACTGGCACTAGGACCCAGGAGGAGGTGTTCATCTTCAGAATCAGTGGAGCTCAGATGAAGTCTGGGGGGCAGTGGCACATAACCCATGTGCCCCCCATGCCTTGCCTCTGTTTGGAGGGGGACAGTCCCTCACAAAACCTGTGTCCATCGTTGTCCCCTCCCCCTCACAGCTTCCCTTTGATTCCGTTCCATTTTCTGCAGGAAAACGCAGAAATTCTGCAGGGGGCGGGGGTACAGTTATATAGGCACGCAGTCAAGCAGAAGCCCCCCAGGAGTCTACCTGGTCTACCCTAGAAAATCAGGTTGGCTTAACTATGTCGGTTGGGGTGCGAAGTGATGTAGTTAAAATGACCTAAGTCTCCCATCTACTGTCTCTCAGGAAGGTGGATTATCTGTGCTGATGAGAGAACCCCTCCTGTTAACATAGGTGGTGTCCACACTGAAACACTACAGCTGCAGTGCTGCGGCTATGCCACTATAGCCTATCAAGCGTAGACAAGCCCTGACATATCTCACCCTGCATGTCTCACCTCACTTTCTTTCCCTTCTTTTTCACTAATTGATAGCTGAACTTATTCTTATCTCTGAGGCTCACAATCTGTCAAATTCCTTGGTCATTTACCCCAACATCTAGGCTTATGGCAAGTCCTGTCAGCTCCTTCTCTGTATTATAGTTCCAAACCCCATTCCTTTCCTCTGTCACAGCTGGTAAAACATATCCAGTGGTATTTCTGATTCATAAAGTGGCACTCTGTCCTCTAAGTCAATACATTTTCTCAGTCATTAGTCATTTATTGCATTGATTAGTGTAACCTTCTCTGCAGCATCCCTAATTTTTTAATCTCTATTCTGTCTAAAATTCTAGAGCTAAAATAACTGTTTTCCCACTACTCCGTTTCTCCCTCCTTGAATCCCTTCATTGACTTTGTCCCCCTTGCCCTAATATGATTTAAGCTCTTCGGCCTCACCTTTGCATATCTATTCAGTTCTGTGCTTCCTTACACTTCAGCTTGTTTCTTCCTACACTCCCCCTTGAATACTTCACTTTGCCCAGTCACTCTTTTTTCCCAAACAATCATCTCAACATTCAAATCTCTTCTTCAGCCCACCACTTCTTTTTGCCTACCCTTCCTTCACTACCAAGTATGATAAAGTCTTTGCCCGCTCACATACCATTTCTTTAATTGTCAGTACAGTGCAGTATCTAGATTGTAAATTCCTTGGACATTAAATTTTTTAAACGATTTGTCCCATGTGGTGCTACAGAAGTAACACCCACTACAAAAAGGAGATTGCTTAATCCCATGTAACCCACCCCCACGTAGATTTGCCAGTCTCATCTGAACTAAGACACTCTACCTTCCCTTCCCCAACATCAGTTTTACTTCTTGCTGGCAGTGCCAGCAAACTTCATGCCTATCAGCTTCAGACATTTTACATGTACTTCCAAGCTTTCAGTAAGACAGACAGTGAATCTTGGAAGCCTATCTAAGCCCCATGGAACAGTCTATCCATTACAATTTTCCAGTTCACTGCCAACCATATCTGCAAATATATACAATTACATTGGTGTTCTTATTTTTCATCTTGTATGGAAAAAAAACATGACACATGCTAACACAAGTGTTGCAGACCCTCATGTACAATTTAATATTAACCATGTAAAAAAATCCTTTACATATCAGCTAGATCTTTCTTTCTGGAATCTTTTGTTCTGTGTGGATCATATACTTCATAAAGAGGATTGAACGCAGCCTTTGGGGCTTCAAGTGCAGCCTTCCAAAAAGAAAAGCAGAAAAACAAATTGGACAAGCATTAAGAAATGCAAACAAAGCAATTCAGCTACACAATCGCAGAATAGTGCATCAGAAGGCTGGCGTGTAGGGATTCTGCTTCAGAGAGCCTTAGGCAAATCAGGGATTGTAATAAAGTTCACCAGGGGTTTGAAAATCTAACCATTCTTTTTTTGTATGTTATCTCTGGGTTTTGCGGATATTGTAAATGTGCCAATGGATAGGTTGTACTGTACTTCCAAAATCAGGGACTTTGTGGTGACAGGCAAAACCATATGGCTGATTTGGAAATATTATTATACAATAATAATTCAGTTGTCATTTCTGACAGTCACCAGTTCCTCTGCAAATAAGCAACTTTTCTTGAGTTTGTGAGATGTAGCACTCAAATACACAAGCAGTGTATTTCAGGTACCAAAACACATACTCACATAGTGACAATAAAATGCTAAGGGAGATTAGAGAGGCTATCAAAATAAAGAACTCAGTAATAGTGAGAGATTTCAATTATCTCCATATTGACTGGGAACATGTCACCTCAGGACAAAATGCAGAGACAAAATTTCTTGATACTTTAAATGACTGCTTCTTGAAGCATCTGGTACAGGAACCCACAAGGGAAGAGGCAATTCTCGATTTAGTCTTGAGTGGAGCACAGAATCTGGTCCAAGAGGTAACTATAACAGGACTGCATGGAAATAGTGACCATATAATAATAACATTTAACATTCCTGTAGTGGAAAGTACACCTCAACAGCCCAACACTTTGGCATTTAATTTCAGAAAGAGGAATTATGCAAAAATGAGGAGGTTAGTTAAACAGAAATGAAAAGGTACAGTGACTAGAGTGAAAACCCTGTAAGCTGCATGGACACTTTTCAAAGACACCATAATAGAAGCCCAACTTAAATGTACACCCCAAATTAAAAAACACAGTAAAAGAACCTAAAAAGTATCCACTGTGGCTTAACAACTATGTAAAAGAAGCAGAGAGAGATTGTCATAAATAAATAGCTAAGGGTTAATGTTTCTTTCACCTGTAAAGGGTTAACAAAGGGAACCAAACACCTGACCAGAGGACCAATCAGAAACTGGAGTTTTTGTCCAAACTCAGGAGAATTTGGTCGGCTTTCGTCTGTCTCTCGACTATGGAGAGCTTCTTTATATCTTCAAGCTTCTAATCTAGTTTCAAATTTGTGAGTACAACGGTAGCAAAACAATAAGCTTTTAATATGTTGTTGTTTGAATTCTAGGGTCATTTGCTGGAATGTTATAATTGTATCTCTTTTTAAATAAGTCGGTTACTTCAATGTTTTTTTTAAGCATATCATGTGATTATTGCATCTTTATACAAGAATATTTTGATGTCTTTTTTCTTCTCTTTTTTTATATAAAGCTTTTTTTAAGACTTGTGTGAGTTTTCTCTCTGGGTAGGCTAAGGGAGAAGGAGGGGAATTCTCTTGGTTGGAAACTACGGAGGGTAGAGCTTGCAGCACCAGGGAATTTGGGGGAGGGAAGAGATAGAATCATTTCTGGTTCCTGTATTTGGGTTATCTCTTGTAAGAGGATAAGACACTTCTTGGTATTGTGATGTAAAGAGATTGCATCAGTAACTCTCAGTTAGCCCAGGAGGAAGTCTGGGTGAGAGAGAGAGGAAGGAAGTGTCATTTCCCTTTGTGGAGTAAGACTCAAGGATTGAGTCTTGGGTTCCCCAGAGAAGGTGTTTGGGGAGACCAGAGGAGCCAAAACCCTGAATTTTTGGGATGTGCAGCAAGATCACAATCTGAGCTGGTAGTTAAAGCTTATAGGGTTCATGCTAGCTTTCAAGGTTATGAACGCTAAGTTCAAATCGGAAAGCTAACGACAAATAAAAAGGCATCTTTAAAAAGTGAAAGTCAAATCCTAGTGCGGTACATAGAAAGGAGATGAAACACTGTGGATGGGCAGGCAATGCTACAGTAAAGTACTGAGAAACAGGTATGTAGCCCAGGCTAATCAAATCCCTAGGAACACACTGTAACCAAATGGCAGTTGCTCCACGGTTATCAGGGCACCTGAGCAGCAATTAAGACCTTTCTAGAAGGGCAGTAGAGATAGCACTGTAATTAGAAACCTGCAGGCCAGTCAAGGCAGGCTAATCAGGCACCTGGTTTAAAAGGAGCTCACTCCATCGTTAGCAGAGAGGAGCCAGAGGAAAGGAGCTGTATGTGAGGAGCTGGAGAAAGAAGCTGAGAGTGGAGTGATGAGTGAGAGTGAACGTGTACTCTGAGGATGGGAGACAAGCAATTATCAAGACAGCGGAGGAAGTCCGTGTGAGATAAAGAAGGGGCATTTGGAGGAGGCCATGGGGAAGTAGCCAGGAGTATGTAGCTGTCATGCAACGCTGTTACAGAGGCATTAATAGAAGGGTGCGATCCACAGGCGGGCCCGGGTTCCCCCCAAACTCCCAACTCCAGATCAAGAACATGGAGAGCTGACCAGCTGTGGGATTCCACAAAAGGAGATCACTGAGGTGAACAAATACTCCAATAAGCGCAGAACCCACCAAAGTAGAGGGAACTTTGTCACCAACTGCCAATAATGTGTAAAAATGTAATAAGAAAGCCAAAAAGGAGATTTGAGAACAGAGCTCACCAAAAACTCAAAATAATAACAAATATTTTTTAAGATACAATCAGAAACTGGAACTGCTAAACAACCAGATGGGCCCCAGATGATCGAGATACAAAAAGATCATTTAAAGATGATAAATAATTGCAGAGAAACTAAATTAATTCTTGCTTCAGTTCTTCACAGTGATGGATGTCTAGGAGATTTCCAGACTGGCCATCCTTCTAGGTGACAAATCTGAGAGGATTGTCACAGATTAAGTGTCATTAGAGGATGTTTTGGATAATTGATAAACTTAACAGTAACAAGTCACAGACCAGATGGTATCATCCAAGATTCTGAAAGAATCAAATGTGAAATTGTGGAACAGTTAACTATCGTTTGTAACTGCTTTAAATAGCTTCTGTTATAAACAGATACTAAGGGTTAATGTCTCTTTCACCTGGAAAGGGTTAACAACAGCAAGGACTGACCAGGAGGACAATAGAAAAAATACTTAATCTTCAAGAGGGAAGTCTTGTTGTGGGTTTTTGGATTGTGAGTTGTTCTCTCTAGGCCTGAGAGTTGACCACACATATCTCAGCTCTCTAATCTTCCTGTTCCAATTTTGTAAGTACAAAGGTAGAAAGACAGTTTAGTCTTTTTAATTGTTTTTCTGTATTTGCAACTGTGTATCTGGCTGGTGGAGTTTTAATGTGTATTTGGCTAAAAGTATTTTAAATTGTATTTCTGCTGGATAAAGCTTTTTTCTATTGTCTATAAGCTGAAACCCTGTAATATTTACCAGCGGGAAGAATCTAGGAGGAAGAAAGGAGGGGAAAGGGAATGGTTTATTCCCCTTTGTTGTGAGACTCAAGGAATCTGGGTCTTGGGGGTCCCCAGGGAAGGTTTTGAGGAGACCAAAGTTTATCAGACACTCAAAGCTCTGATTGGTGGCAGCATATCAGATCTAAGCTGGTAATTAAGCTTAGAGGATTTCATGCTAGTACCTCATGTTTGGACTCTAAGTTTCAGACTGAGGAAAGAATACTATGACAGCTTCTATACCCAATGACTGGAAGATAGCTAATGTAACACCAATATTTAAAAAGGGTTCTAGAGGTGATCCTGTCAATTACAGACCAGTAAGTCTAACGTCAGTACTGGCCAAATTAGTTGAAATAATAGTAAAGAATAAAATTATCAGACACAGAACAACATAAATTGTTGTGCAAAAGTCAACATGGTTTCTGTAAAGGAAAATCATGTCTTGCTAATCTACTAGAGTTCTTTGAAGGAGTCAACGAACATGTGAACAAGGCGGATGCAGTGGGCATAGTGTACTTAGATTTCCAGAAAGCTTTTGCAAGGTCCCTCACCAAAGGCTCTTATGTAAATTAAGTTGACATGGGATAAGAGGGAAGATCCGTTTATGAATTGAGAACTGGTTAAAAAACAGGGAACAAAGAGTAGGAATAAATGGTAAATTTTCAGAATGGAGAGGGGTAACTAGTGGTGTTCCCCAAGGGTCAGACCTAGGACAAATCCTATTCAACTTATTTATAAATAATCTGGAGAAAGGGGTAAACAGTGAGGTGTCAAACTTTGCAAATGATACTAAACTGCTCAATATAGTTAAGACCAAAGCAAACTGTGAAGAACTTCAAAAATATCTCACAAAAGTAAATGTTTGGGCAGCAAAATGGCAAATGAATTTAATGTGGATAAATATAAAGTAATGCACATTGGAAAAAATAATGCCAACTATTCAGACAATATGATGGAGGCTAATTTAGCTACAACAAATCAGACAAGAGATCTTGTAATCATCGTGGATAGTTCTCTGAAGACGTCCATGCAGCGTGCAGCGGCAATCAAAAAAGCAAACAGGATATTAGGAATCATTGAAAAAAGGGATAGAGAATAAGACGGAGAATATCTTATTGCCCTTATATAAATCCATGATACGCCCACACCTTGAATACTGCATACAGATGTGGTCTTCTAATCTCAAAAAAGATATACTGGCATTAGAAATGTTTCAGAGTAGGGCAACTAAAATGCTTAGGGGTTTGGAATGGGTCCCATATGAGGAGATTAAAGCAGCTAGGACTCTTTAGCTTGGAAAAGAGGAGACTAAGGGGGAATATGATAGAGGTATATAAAATCATGAGTGATGTGGAGAAAGTGAATAAGAAAAAGTTATTTACTTGTTCCAATAATATAAGAACTAGGGGCCACCAAATGAAATTAATGGGCAGCAGGTTTAAAACAAATAAAAGGAAGTTCTTCTTCACACTGTCCACAATCAACCCGTGAAACCCCTGCCTGAGGAGGTTGTGAAGGCTAGGACCATAACAGGGTTTAAAAGAGAACTAGATAAATTCATAGAGGTTAATTTCATTAATGGATATTAGTCGGGACGGGTAAGGAATGGTGTCCCTAGCCTTTGTTTGTTAGAGGGTGCAGATGGATGACAAGAGAGAGAACACTTGATCATTGCCTGTTAGGTTCACTCCCTCTGGGGCACCTGGCATTGGAATTAGCCACTGTCAGCAGACAGGCTGCTGGGCTGGATGGACCTTTGGTCTGACCCAGTATGGCATGCTTATGTTCTTACGTTCACATATCTCTGCTACATCATTGTACTTACCACCTTTGGATAGCATGTTTGCTGTATTGATTAGCTGAGGTTAGATCATAGCTGTCTGTAATGTGTCCACACAGAGGGATGATAGGGGTTGAGATTAGGCCTTAGAAATCATGGAGCAGAAGTTGCTGAGAGGTGTCCAAAAAGGTCTGAGATTTTCATTGACTTCAGTGAGAGTAGGATTTGGCTCATAAAAAGACACTCTTCTCAAAAGATTGTGTTTTTTTTTTTTTTTTTTTAAATCATGTAATACTTAAATTTGTGCTGTGCTATATTGATTGTGTAAGAGAGAGTGCAGAATTGGAATGTGAAAATTGATCTTGACCTCTGTATTATTGCACGTTTCCCAGAGTTACAGATCCTATAAAGAGCAGTTTTTCCATCATTGTAACTTCATGAGATTGTTTATCTCAAAAGAGCTGACAAGAGAATGAACTAAGATTGTCAAAAGAAACCTGTTCATGCTGCCTAAACTTTGACAAATCAAGAAGAAATTCAGATGTAAACTTTAGCAGGAATATGGGGACTAGAGAAAAAGAATCAGGAAAGCACAAGTCATTTTTAGAATAGAAAAGAAAATTAAAATTCACAAATGCATTTATTAATGAGCATGAAATCCTTCAGGATTGATTTTCAAAAGCAGTTGCATTTATATAGCTCAGCTGTCTATCTAGTTACATATGAAAATAAGAGAACTAAACACATAGTACTAAAAAATACACATACAAACTAGAGGTTGTGGCATTGGATGCTGAGTTCAGGCCCTCTTAAAAATTAGGGCTTCAGCCTCTTTTGGCTTAGTAATGGTGAATATTTATGTTTAAATATCTTAAAGCCTGTTGTTATGTCACTATAGAAAGAGCCAAGGCTGTTTTTGGTTTTTTTTCAGAGGAGGCTAACTGAATTCACATACATTGGGAACAAATATTAAGGTTTCTTCTGAAAAATTTCAATTCCACGGTGTTCCACTATACAGTGTTAGAAGCTGGAAATTGAACCGTAACAAAAAAGAAGTTCTGGGAAAATGCAGGGAATATTTCCTAAAATCACATACTGTAAGTATGCTAAACAAAACAATATATTAGTAATAAGCTAATTGGGAGAAATACAGATAACAAAGCATGCTGATATGATAGCAAATGTGTGTACATGCTGCCATCTAGTGTTTTTAAGAGCAAGTGTCAGCACATTGTCTGGAGAACATACTGTATATGATAAATTTGTTAAGCCATATCTGTGGCGTCCTTCTTTTCAGTCTGTTTAATTGGTATGAATCTATAGCTGGCTCTTACATACAAACAAAATTCTTGAAAATTTATTTTGTTTTATCCTTCAAATTATTGTGAACACTATTTGCAAACAGTTATGTTCATTGTTATAATGATTTCCATATTATAAGTGCCCAGTAAAACTACGGAGGTTTTGTCTTAAAGCCTGTCCTGCAAATTGAGCCTGTGCTCTGAAACAAGCTGAGTGCTCCTCATCTTACACATTATCATCACTAATAAAGTTTCTGTAGTCCTTCACTTATACTTCTGCAACCCCATTGTCTGCAATTTATGATAGTCCAATGATACAATAATTAATTGATGACTGCCTAGAAATAATTATGTCCGTGATGCACAATATGGAACAGAATCTGCAGCTCATAGCAGTGTTGGCTGTGCAGGGTTATGTGAAGTAAAGCAGGAAGTGTTTGGTGCTGTAACTCAGGTCAGCAAATATGACTCTGAGCACACACACAGAGTAACCTAGTGAGTATGAAGGTGCCATTGGTACAATAATTTTTCAGAAAAAAACTTCACTTTAATGCTTGAAGGTGCATTACGCCATCTAAAATTTTGATCCCAGAGTTGCTGATGTCTCTAACGTCCATGTGTTCAAACATAACTTGAACTTTTGAGAATCAGGCTAGCCCTTGCCAGATTCTGAACAAAGCCTGCATTTAAATCTATTCATGTGTGAATTTGTGAATTTCTAATTCCCATCCCACCCTTTAAAAACAATAATTTTGAGGAAAGGAACAATGTATCTCTCTCAATATCTATAAGTGATGTCTACTTTTAAAAAGTCCTTATGTATGTTATGGTGACATTACCTACTATTAATAAAATGGACAAAATTTTGGTGGAGCTTCTGTCATTTCCCTTCAGATTGCTAGGGGATCTTCATCTAACAGTTTGAGGGAACCCACAGACCATGTCACTGTAAACATTCTAGTTGCCAGTTGTAGGCAGGGCAATAAAATCATTTAATCAACAATGTAGTGGTATCATTTCATATTCAGGTAGGATTTGCTTACCTCCTGTACTCAGTCTACAGATGTAGCATTTCTTAAGAAAGAAAAATGCAGAAACAAAATCCCACTTTCTTTACTGCTTCATCACTTTGCAACAGATTCCTAGGACTATCCCCAACCTCCCTTGAATTCTCTAACCCACGTACTGCACAAAAGTTTTTTTACAATGTTTTTAGGCCTGGGTCAACAGCATGAGAATTATTCCTTTTGTGACTGATTTCTTTGTCATTTCATACAGAAGGAAAGTAAGCAAGCTACTCAGGCATGGAAATGAAACTATGTATGATACAGATAGATATATTTCTCAGCATGTGGTAGGATATTAACATGCAATGAACTGTAAAGATGGAATTGCAATGTCATTTTCTTAGCTAAATTTCCAGTTTATAAAAAAATACTTTGTGCATTTTTTTCATCTTCAAAATATTGGCCTGCTCCAAAACGAACAAACAAGACTGCAAAATATCAGCTGTTAATAGAAAATGAATAATTAAAGGCATAGGAAAGCCAGGTTAGACTGCAATGTTTTCCTGCTAGAGGGAAAAATAAGCTATACTCCGTGATTTCTATCAAAGACTTAACATACTAGTCCATTTGTTTTCCACCAAATTTCACTGGAAAACAAATTAATGGTGTTACAACCATTGCCCTTTTTGTGTTACTTTCTGAGGACAAAATTTGGTAGAGTCCGGATACTTTTTTCATAAATAATTAGGTTGGGAGAAAACAATGTGATGCTCTAAATATAGTCTCATTGGGCCATTTGAGCTGCTCAAGATCCCCAAGTTATAGGAACAGCCTAGTTGTTCTCTCTGTTCCTCCACCATATCCTCTAACCCGGAATAGTGGTGGTGTAATCCTCCCATAGCTGGTTAACCTGGTTTCCTAGATACTTTGGATTTGAGTGGTGGATGTGTCTCATTCATTGAATATTGACGTTCACTCATTTTTTATTTCCTTGTTTGTTTTATCTTATCTTGTTCTCATTCTTATAAGAGTTTTTTAAAAGTCTGTTTACACGCATAACTTCCTTATTCCAAAGCTTATCTTTTGTTGGTATGGGCTAATGTTGATGGTTAACTGTTTGCTATTATTAATACGTTGTGTGTATGTTTCACTGTTATTTAGGAGCTAGTAGAGTAATTCTTCAAAATGTTTGATATGTTTAATCAGCTTGTGGAAAAAATATGGATTGTAATTTTCACTTCCAGGGGTGTTTTTTGTTGTTCATCCTGTAAGCTTCTCAAAATGAATGTGCAAAATCTTTGACAAATTTCCACACGTGCTTAGATCTATTTTCTATCAGCTTGGATGCCTATTGGCATGCCAATATTTATTTTTTTATGTGCAGTTTAACACTTGCATAAACAGTTCTTTGCCTCAATTTATGAAAACACAGCCCCATGCAGTACATTCATATATAAGGTCAGTGAGGAGAACTTGGTAGAATAATTAACAAAATTTAATGGACAGTATCTTAAAGAAAAATGATCTTTCTGCTTTAAACTAGGCATGGATATGAGCCACAAGTTTAATCTGGTTTCAGGTTGAGAATCCCTCAAAATCTGGGGCTGTTTGAATTAGGGGTTTGTTTTTTAGCTTATGGCCATCTCTAATTCAAACACATGAAGTAATGCACATGCTAATGGCTGTGATTTGGTCTTTAAGTGGTTGCGTTCTATACCTATTCAAAGAATTTAGTAACGTGTTTTTCTCTCCTAGGAGACCTTATATGTTTTTCTTCACATGAAGCTCACTTTGAAATATTTGGATAAAATGAGATGCTTGCGGAAACGATCAGCAGTATCATTCTTAGGAATCCTTGTCATTTGCCTGCTGTTCATGAACTTGTACATTGAAGATGGTTATGTCTTGGTAAGTTTCTTAGATAGAAGAAATGGGGTCATGGAACAAGCACACAATACAAGGTACCACAAGTACTCAGCCAAATTAGAAACTGTCTGGAAGTCAAAATGACAGCTGCAACTCTTCCATTTTAGTGAGCTGTTCAGAGTAAAGTCTCCTCAGAATGATTCATATTACATATGTATGTCCAATAATGTCCAATAATGTCAAACTTATGCTAAATTGAAATAGCGATTAAAAAAAAGTTAGCAGGTGATATTACTATATTATCACTGCTAGTCAATCCATTTTCAAGTAATCCAAAAGAGAATCCCTGTTTTCTGGTATGCCACTCCACTTTTTTGATACATCGCTTCCTCTAGTGACATTGTTTGCATTGAGATTTTTTACAGTATCTTATTTATTCATCATCTTTTGGTTGTGACAAAATTTGACCTGGCTTGTACCATATTTTCTCCCAGTGTCACTCTCCCTGATACCTCTCTGGCTTTTGCTAATTGCTACAAATTCCCCCCAGATGCTTCTGAAAGTGCATCTTTTTTGGTTATTTTTTAAATCCTTTCCTGTCCTGTTTGCCGACTCTTGAGAGGTCCTATTTTTAATTTGTCTTTTTTTGTACATTCACTTTCTTTCATTGTTTCTCTCATCACAAAGCTGACATGTCTGCACTCATGTAACTCCCAGCCAAGACTTTTACTTTCTCCTGACAGTTTTCCCAGATCTCCTGATACCTTTATGGTCCATCAACCATTTTTCAAATGTGTTAGGCTGTTGGCGTTTTTATTTTATTTTATTTTTCTACATCCCTGACCATGTTTGACAGCTCCCCTGGTCCATCTGATGTTTTCTTTGCTAAGGTAGAAGATCAGCAGTTTAAATTTGGGAGTTTAGAAATAATATCCCAAATAGTTCCCTTGCAGGAAAAAAACACATGTAGGGAACTGGAAACTCTCTGCAAGGCTCTCCCTGACTCCCTATATTTGTGGAGTAGCATTGCCTGAGCTCTCCTGCTAGTCACTGCCTCTGTAAAGTCCCTTTAAGTTAGCTGATATGGGCATGAGGCCCATGGCTTCAGTCCTTCCCTAGTTACCTTTCTCAGATACCCAGCCCAATGGAGAACAAGGCTATGATTCCCTGTCCCCCACATCTAATGAGAAATTCTTAGTATTTTTCATTTACATGGACTTCTCAAAGGGTGGCCAGCCCCTTTAAGTGAAGCAGGTCCAGCTCCCCTGTGCCAGAACAGTTGCTCCGAATGGGTATGTTTACACTGCGATTAAACACCCAGGTCTGGCCTGTGTCATTGTACTCACAAGGCTCAGGCTGCGGGGCTGTAAAATTGCAATGTAGATGTTCAGGAGACCCACATGGGGAAAGGACCCTAGAACTGGGGCTCCAGCCTGTGCCCGAACACCTACATTGCAGTTTTAGAGCTCTGCAACTTAAGCCCAGTCATCTGGGTCAGTCAGGGGTGTTTAACTGCAGAGCAGACAGAGAGAATTTGGCTAATTGAGAGGTCAGGGCAGCACCAGGGCTATGTAGTGCTAGTTTGTCAGTAAGGAAGTGGGAGCAGGAACAGCAGGGAGACCGCTGGAAGGGGAAACAGTGGGAACTTGCTGGGGAGAAAACTTGGGGAGGGGGATGCTCAGCTAAAAAAGCAAAGAAGGACTTTTTTAGTCCTTGCAGGAAGGACTGAAAGAGGCAAGGGGGGAAATAACCTTGGAACTGTTGCCCAGGATGAGCTGAAGAGCTGTGCCTATGTTTGTGTTTGGAAAACAAAACCATGCTTGGGAAGAGAGGCTTGGAGTGGCAGTGGGTCTTTGTGGGCTGGAGACAAGCCAGCACCTTACAGAGACCATTTTCAAAAAAAAAAAAAAAAAAAGGAAAAATGTTGATTAGTGGGGTTTCAAATTTCATTTGGAATCTCCTGCATGTTTCCAGTAGAATCCACTTACTATTGCTGCGTAAAAGTGCTGACTCTCTTGTGGATATTGAAGTGGGAACTGAAATCTCCATTTCAATGCATGAGCCCATTGGGCGATAATGCAGCAAAGACAACTTTTCTTAAGCTGCCTTAGTGATACAACTACATAGGGGCGGCTCTAGACATTTCGCCGCCCCAAGCACGGCGGCATGCCGCGGGGGCACTCTGTTAGTCGCCGATCCCGTGGCTCCGATGGACCTCCCGCAGGCTCTCGGTGACTGGCAGAGCGCCTCCCGCGGCATGCTGCCCCAAGCATGTGCTTGGCGTGCTGGGGCCTGGAGCCGCCCCTGCAACTACAGCTCATGTACGGGATATGCAGCATTGATGCACATTGGCAAGGCAATGTGGGGATACTGAAATTGCAGCTGTGTGTGCTGATCCTGATCAGTGGATCCAGAAACTTTCATGAACACTAAATTGACTTAGACTGGATCTCAGAATGTGCATGGTTCAGTGCTGACTTTAAGCATATACTGTCGGTTGTAAGTGACAGGGAGAAAGGACTGTGTCTTTTTATTTCTATTGTAAATGTAAGTATCCTTTGGGGGCACTGTGAAAGCAATAACAATATTGCATATGGGGATCCTCTGAAGAGCAAAGTGTCTGTTGAGAGGCAATTAACCCCTTCAGCTCCCAGGAAAGTTAGGGGAATCTCACAAGGTCAGGTAAATGTAGTACAAAGTGTGTATGTTACTGACTTCCTACTTCTTACCCTTGCACTTACTTCCTGTCTGGGTGCACACTGTCTTCCTGATTAATGGCTGAAAATTAGGATCACCACAGAAAAATCAGGAGACTGAGTAGCCAGCAGGTCTAGTGGATCAGCTGTATGAACATCTGTTTGGTAACCCTCTGAGGTCAAGGCATGGACTCTAGCCAGTCCATTGACTTGCATTCTAATCTGGAAAGTGATAAACATAAAGCTTTGTTTCATAACTTATCAGTAAATGCAAGGTAGCCTAGCAGCACTAGGAAGAAATTACCCAGGGAGACCTTGCAGAACGACAAGCATAACAGTTCAGGTAGGTGCATCTGGATGTTAGCTAAGAGAACCTGACTCAACTTGTAAATGGATTATTTATTTCTTCTATAAAAGAAAAATACTGAACTTAACATGAACCTAAGATAGGTTGCTGGAAGTGTTTCTTACATCCCTCATTGTGAACCTGAATAACATTGAAATAAATATTGTTTATTGTTGTCCTTTCTGCTTATGTCAGCAATATTATTGTTTATTGCATAGTGCTCTCTTTTAATCAAAGCTCAAGTCACTTGTCTTGCATTAATGTATTATAGCACACATGTGAAACTGCCATATAATTTTCTTACTCTTCTCAGGGCCACAATCACCCAATGTGAATTAGAAAAGCATTCCTAATGCTACCTCAACTCCATGGCACCACAGCTCCAATGGAAAATTTTCTTCTTTGCTTAAACATTAAGAGACAGATGGTGTGGGTGTGACACTGTGTATGCCATGGTGCAGGGGCGGGCAAACTTTTTGGCCTGAGGGCTGCATCAGATTTTGGAAATTGTGTGGAGAGCTGGTTAGGGGAGTGGGACTCCAGCCCCCACCCCTTATCTGTTTCTGTCCCCCGATGCCTCCCCCAGACTCCTGGTGCATCCAACCCCCACATTCCTTGATGGCCCCCCTGGGGCGCCTTCCCCATCCACCCCCCACTCCCTATCCCCAACACACAGACACCCGGAACCCCCACCCCTCATTGTCCTGTGCCGCCCCATCCAACCCCTCCTCTCCTTCCTGACTGCCCCCTGAGACTCCTGCCCCATCCAACCATCCCTTCTCCCTGACCAGCCCTGGAACCCCTGCCCCTGACTGCCCCCTGCCGCCCCATCCAACCTCCTCTCCTTCCTGACTGCGCTGCCTGGGACCCCTGCCCCCATTCAACCCCTGTTCCCTGCCCTCTGACCACCCCTATCCACATCCCTGATCCCTGACCACCACCCCAAACTCCCCTGCCCTCTATCCAACCCCCTCTGCTCCCTGCTCCCTTCCCCCTTGCCACACTGCTTGGAGTACTGGTGGCTGGCGGTGCTGCAGCCACGCCGCCCAGCTGGAGACAGTCATGCACCGTGCAGCACAGAGCACTGGGTCAGGCCGAGCTCTGCAGCTGCGCTGCCCCAGGAGTTTGCCACCCAGAGCATTGTGCCAGCGGAGCAGTGAGCTGAGGCTGTGGGGGTGGGGGAACAGAAGCGGAGGGGCCGGGAGTGAGCCTTCTGGGCCAGGAGTTCAGGGGCCAGGCAGGAGGGTCCTGCGGGATGTAGTTTGCCCACCGCTGCCATAGTGGTATAGAGAGCCTCAACTCAAAGAGAAATGGGCCAGATGGGAAGGAGGTAGGGCCATAACCCTACCCTTTCTCTGCACCAGTCTATTTTGGTAGCAGGGCACGCAGTGGGTACAGGCACCAGCCTTCTTCAGCATAGTACAGTCTGTGCATTTCCCCTGCAAATCAAGGATCTGGGGAAGGAATGGTCTGTACTCAGGAAAGTGCCAAAGTGGTACAGTCTTGCCTTACGTCTGAGAATATTATTTCATGTTTCATCCAAACCAGTTTCTAATATTACAAAAAAACAAAAGTTAAACACTTCCCCACTGTACTGTTAAGGGGGATTATGTCCTACTTTGAATATAGCAGCACTTTTCTGGCAATACTGTAGTGCTCTCAATTCTTCTAGAAAACTAGATTCTCAATGTTTCTGTGCCAAAGGGCTTTTTCTCTTTCCCAATTTTCCACATCTGAAACTATATGATATATTGTACCAAAAATATATAAAATTCAGATAACAGATTTTTGAAATGAGGTGAGATTTAAATGTTTTCCAGAAAGCTAACTTTGAAAAAGTTTATTCTTTGAAATTTCTCTGCCCCCCTTGTCTGTGTGGCCGGCATTCACAAATGTATTTCTCTCTGTGTATTCCCCTTCCCCGGCGCTCTCTCTCATTCTTTCTCTTTTCATATTACTAGGAAGGGGACAAGCAATTAATCAGAGAAACAGCCACACACCAACTTAATTCGGAGCGCTATGTTCACACTTTTAAAGACTTGTCAAATTTCTCAGGATCTATAAATGTTTCCTATCGCTATCTAGCTGGCACACCTTTGCCGAGGAAACGTAAGTAACCAGAATCTGACTTTCATTAAATGAAATAAGAGGTTACCTCAGACTTTTTTTACATACA
Organism: Chelonoidis abingdonii; assembly: GCF_003597395.2. Lineage (NCBI taxonomy): Eukaryota > Metazoa > Chordata > Testudines > Testudinidae > Chelonoidis > Chelonoidis abingdonii. The sequence continues at coordinate 81,913,806 of NC_133769.1, read as the reverse complement.
TTAATTATTTCATTTTAGAACTGTGTGAAAACTCTTTGACCTACAGTGACAGTCACAGTGCTGCCTGCTCCATAGATTTCCCATGGTACTTCTGCAGAGGGATGATACAGTGGAACAATGTAGGTGTACTTCTGGGTCTCCATGGATTGAGATGGGTAGAACCACTGAATCCTCCTTATGTGGATCCTATAGCTGGGAACAACCATATATAGGGCAAGAAGGTCATTCTATAAGCTGGTATCATAAAGGGACTGAGCCACAGCACTATAGCCTGCAATGGGGGGCGGAGTAGATTTTCCTACACTCAGGCTCCAGGTACGACAGGTCCAAATAGTCTGGTTATTCTGACTTTATGCAGTTGGTCTAATAAAAGATATTGTCTCACCCACCTCGTTTCTCTAATATTCTCACTTTAGGCAGGAGTCAAGACTTTCACCCTCACACTGAAACATGCCAATATTTGGCTTTCAACAGGTCACCTTGGGGCACCAAATCAATCATTTCACGTACACAAACAAAGGAGGTGAGGGTCAGAATGGAGAAGTCCAAGCATATAGCCAATGCATAAGTCCAAGCACCAAGAGAAAAGTAAGACATCTGTGAGTTGCTGGTCTTCCTAGGACAGAGTTGCAGTGTAAATTTTAGTTGAAATAAGGTTTGAGAAGTTTGGGATTGTGTAAGCAGTGCTGATGACTGATAGCATTTGTACTATACCCCACTAAAACTCCATTTTGAGTAGACAGCTTAGAGGAAGGCCATAGAACACCTCATTGGAACATGGTCACAATATTTCACCCATGCTCATATTATCTGCAAAATTTTGCAAATCAAAATATTTACATAGAGTTTTGGTCAGCTGCAATGGAAATGAAGCATACTAGTTTTAACATGAACCTATTTTTACAAAAAATATAGGGATAAAATGATTTTCTTAAAAATGTAGTTGCTCGCAATTCCAACAGAGATTGCATTCCATCCAAACAGCTAGATTTTAATAATAGATCTGAAGTTAACAAATATCTGAAAGTATTAAACTAATAGTGTCTGCACATGTGCAAGAAGAGCTATTTCAAAATACTGCAGAAGGCAAAATCTCACCCAAAAGATTTTAAATGCACTAAAAACTACTTCTAGAACTACTTTTACTTATATATACTTATATTATATATACAGAAAGGTATAATATTCAGTAGTAAATTGTATTGTACTTTTAAGTAAAATCTGATTTACTTGTCTCAAATTCAATACTCTAGTCTATTTCTTACTGAAAATATGAAGGAAGTTTGTAATAGGAATTCTAACAAGGAAAAATTAGAGAATTGGGAAATATTTTAAAACTGAAAATGCTAGACGAAATCATCCATGAAAAGTTTAGAAATCCTCAAAAACTGTGTATAAATGTAATCAAGCTTGTTATGGTACCATAAAATGGTAAAAGCAAGGTGATTATTCTTTAACTCATACTTTTGTGCTACTTTTCATAATGGCTTGACTTAAGAACAATTTGCGAGCCATAACTTTTCAATCCTTTTTCTTCATAGCTTTAACATTGTCTATATATGTATTTCTTTTTTTCTAATAGGCATATATTCACACATCAGTCTGGCTTTAGTCCATTTCACAACACTTCTTGCAGTTAAGAAACTAATGTTTAATTCAATAGTCTCCATATGTCAAATTGCTTACAATATAATTCTTCTTTCATGAAAAAGCATAGAACAGTCTTTGTAGCATACAGCTTAATATGTTTACATGTCAAACATCCCAGACATCACCATTCAGAAGGTTTATTTAGTACACTATAGGCCTGGAGGTTAGCTTTGTTGCTGTATGATTTTCAAAGCCTGATTCACGTTCAGTTAATCTTTCTGTCTGAATTTTCTTTTGCACAGGGTATCTTACAATTGGACTATCCTCAGTCAAACGGAAAAAGGGGAATTATTTGCTGGAGACGATCAAGTCCATATTTGAGCAGTCAAGTTATGAGGAACTGAAGGAAATTACGGTGGTGGTTCACCTAGCAGATTTTGACTCATCCTGGTGTGAAGGGATGGTCCAGGATATTTCACAGAAATTTGCCCATCACATCATTGCTGGCAGGTTAATGGTTATCCATGCCCCTGAGGAGTACTATCCAGTACTGGATGGCCTTAAGAGAAATTACAATGACCCAGAAGACCGTGTGAAGTTCCGATCAAAACAAAATGTAGATTATGCTTTCCTACTTAACTTTTGTGCTAATCTTTCTGATTATTATATCATGCTAGAAGATGACGTTCGATGCTCTAAAAACTTCTTGACTGCTGTTAAGAAAGTAATTACTTCGCGAGAAGGTTCCTATTGGGTGACTCTGGAGTTTTCCAAACTGGGCTATATTGGAAAGCTATACCACTCCCATGACCTCCCGCGCCTGGCTCATTTTTTGCTGATGTTTTACCAGGAAATGCCTTGTGATTGGCTGCTAATCCATTTCCGTGGGTTGTTAGCTCAAAAAGATGTCATCCGCTTTAAGCCATCTCTGTTCCAGCACATGGGATATTATTCATCCTACAAAGGAGCTGAGAACAAGCTAAAGGATGACGACTTTGAAGAGGATTCGTTTGACATCCCTGACAACCCGCCCGCAAATCTTCACACCAACATGAATGTATTTGAAAACTACGAGGCAAGCAAGGCTTACAGCAGCATTGATGAGTACTTCTGGGGAAAAGCTCCTTCTACTGGAGATCTCTATGTGATTGTATTTGAAAAGCCTATTAAAATCAGTAAAATTAAAGTTATCACTGGAACAGAAGACCGGCAAAATGATATCTTGCATCATGGAGCCCTGGAAGTCGGGGAAAAGATTGTAGGGAGCAAAAAAGGGAGGCAATGTACTACTTACTTGAGACTAGGGGAATTCAAAAATGGAAATTTTGAAATGACAGATGTGGAGCACAAAGTTCTGTTTGATATTAACTGCATGAGAATACTTGTTACCAAAAGTCAAAAAGAATGGCTGATCATTAGGAGCATTAGTATTTGGACTTCTCAGCCACCAAGTCAATAAGGCAAAATTACTGAAGCTGGTCCTCCTCCTTTCGTGGTGGAGTGAATGCCATCGGTTGGATCCCAACTGGTGTCATTCCCCAAGGAGACTGACTTCCAATTATTTACTATTGACACTGGAAATCTGGGGAAATCATAAAACAAGCAAAAGCAATTTATTTTGTACTAGTCCGCCAGGCAATATACAAACACTAGTTTGTTGGAATGTTTGAATTTTATAAGAAATGCAAACAAGTTCTCATCCATCACTTAAGATTCAGAAATCCTTCTCTTTTATTTTAATTTCTCCTTTGGGAAAAACTGCTGTACTAAAGAAAGCCAATGCTTTTCCATTATTCAGAAATTTTGTAGGCATTGACCAGTATGTTGTCAGATGAAATTTGACTCCATCATATCCACATATAAATTAATAATCAGATGGTAGTACACGTTTGTACAATAGTTGGTGGTGTATTTGTGTGAAAGACAGTTGTGATAATGAAAGTCCGTTAATGGAGCTTGCGATTTCATTTGAGCACTGTAAGAAAACAGTGTGGTTAAACATTGCAACTTATTTTAAATGAAAATACATGTACAGTTATAGTTCTGACATCACAATACTGTAAAAATAGTTAATTACATTCACTATCCTGTCTCAGCAAATATGCTTTGTTCTTCTTCCAGGGTCCTGGCATTGAAAAATGTCACAGTTGTATTTTCTGTCACATGGGGACCAACCCTGCAATCCTTATTCAAGTAGTCACATGGTCAATGGGAGTTTTGCTGGAATAAAGACTACAGGATCAGCCCCTGAGCTTTAAGGACAAAAATATCCTTTTGGATTTGCATGGCAGTAGTTTTCATCTTTAATATTCTCTCTTCCAGCACATTCAGAGCTCCCAGTGATGACAGTGGGAGAACTGCACAAAGCTGAGCACTACCATATGGTCCAAGAGAAGAATTTTGCACTCAGTGTTTAGATCAGTGGTAGGCAACCTGGGGCACATCGAGACATTTTGCTGACATTGAACATCTGCAGGCATGGCCCCCCGCAGCTCCCAGTGGCCGTGGTTCACCATTTCCAGCCAATGGGAGCTGCAGGAAGCAATCAGATTATCCTGATAGGCCACATGCAGCCTGCGGGCCACAGGTTGCCCACCACTGGTTTATATGTCCATCTCTCATCCAATGCAAATGAAATATCTATAAAGTTCAGCAGTAGAGGCTGAAGGTGGTCACTGATCTTCCCTGGTTAATGTCTCTGCAATAGCGCTGTATGAAACATCTCCCACTATTTGCAAAAGCAAGAATCCTGGTTTTGCTGGATGTGTGAGAAGTAAATACTTTGTCAAGTTAGTTTTGATTTTTTTCAGATTTTTCAATGCTGAATAAATTGTCTTAGGAGCTCAGATGATGTCCCCACATTTCAGATGTCTACAGATGTCCCCAGATGATGTTTTGCTCTATATATTTATATACTACCTAGACCTGTTCCTTTGAGGTGCTGAGCACCTACTGACAGGGGCTGATTGTCCTCCATTCCTATTGACTTCAATGGGAGTTGTGAGCTTTAATACTTCACAGAATCAGACCCATATGTATACAACATATATTATATATAAACACATCTGGATTACCATAGACTCACAGACTTTAAGGTCAGAAGGGACCATTATGATCTTCTAGTCTGACCTCCTGCACAACTCAGGCCACAGAATCTCACCCACGCACTGCTTTAATAAACCCCTGACCAATATCTGAGCTATTGAAGTTCTCAACTTGTGGTTTAAAGACTTCAAGGTGCAGAGAATCCTCCAGCAAGTGACCCTTGCCCCACACTGCAGAGGAAGGCAAAAAAAACCCAGGGCCTCTGCCAATCTGTCCTGGAGGAAAATTCCTTCCCGACCTCAAATATGGCAACCAGCTAAACCCTGAGCATGTGGGCAAGACTCACCAGCCAGACACCCAAGAAAGAATTCTCTGTAGTAACTCAGATCTCACTCTATATAGTGTCCCATCACAGGCCAGAGAAGATCTTATTATTCTTTAAGGCATTCCAAAAGCTTTCTTTAAAGATACTGGGAGCTACACAAGTATATCAGTAGCAGCACAGGTGAACACTATATTACTAGTCTCATGAATATTGTGGTAATCATCAAATTGCATGTACTGGTTTCAGTTGAATGTAGGAGGTAAGGATTAAATTGCAAGAATGCCTGTACTGACCAAAAACTCCAAGTGGAAGTGAACTGAATATTGTGCTCTGCATACTAGCAAGTCTGACGTGGTTATTTCATAAGGGCAGATTATTCACAGGTCTACAAGAAGCAGCAATCTAATTGCTTTTCCTGATTCATAAATCCTACTAAATTCAGATGCAGGTTTGGCAAATCCCTACTTACAGCAGCAATGTACTTTAAAATAGATGGTCTAGTAAATACCTCTACAAGGTACACAAAAGTGTCCCTTTCCCAAAGAGAAGAGTCTTTGTTTCTCTTGTTTCTTAATACCTACCCAGAACTCTAATCTCTGTGAAAACACGATATTTTAAATACAGTTTGGCAGTTCAACTTCAGACGCCACTGCAGTTTAGCTAAATTAAAAATACCCACTAAGCTTAAACCAATACTTATCTAAATATACATGAAAGACTTGCTATTTATATTTTAAATTATTTTCCATGGTAACCAGTTAATTTTATGGTCAACCCTAATACTCCTTTAAACATACAATAAATTCTTTTTTGTTTCATTTACATTAGTGACAAAGAAATTTCAATAAGGAGCACTGAATACCTGAAAACTGGTATAGAAACTAGCTACCTGGTTATATATAAATGTGCTATTTCCAAAACAAACATATTTTGAATTAGCACAGATTGTAAACACAATCCCAAGGCTTTAGAGGCCCATGCAATCGAAGCCATATTCAATTTGAATGTTTTAGAATAAATTAAATGTTCTCTGCACAAACCTGAAGTAATTTAATAGCTATTTTAAAACCATAAATAGTAAATATTTTAAAAATCATTTATTGAGCTCTGCTTCCCCCTCCCTGCCTTCTCTTCCCCCCGCCAAAAAAATCTTATCATTAATGAAGCTGGGAAAAAGCACATGTTGCTATGTTTACTGAAAAACAAACTATTTTGTAATTATGACAACAATTTTGGGGGGTGAAATTCACCCCAATGCAGAGGAATGGCACAAGGTCCCTCCCATCAGTTAAATCTCATTTAAAGCCTATTTTCATGGCTTATGTGGGACTAATGCTGTCCCTATGCATCAGGATAAATTTCACCTTTGTGAATGTGACTGGCAAATTTTATACACGATTTTTTTGAAAATGATGATTTTCCCCCCCACACACACTTTTTGAATAAGAGTTTTTCAAAAGTTAGCATTTTGCTATGCATCCTGCAAAAAAGCTATTTCTTAGTAAAAGGGGCACTATTTAATCATTTTTGTGAATTCTCACCAACATTCCCCAAAGTATTGGATTTTCTTCTTTTTACTGGTTACTACTGATAAAGCAAATAATTGGTAGTTTCACACAGTTCTATTCACTGGTGAGTACAGGTGTTCCTATGTTTTTTTGTTGTTGTGTATTTCTTGTGTTCATTTGTGGATCAAATGTCCAATTCCCTTGTACTGAAATGGAAATGTAGAACCATTTTTTAAATATGATACTGTAGCCTGCATACAAATGGATCCATTCTTCATTGGGCATATATGTATCATTCCACTGGCATTACTTGGAGTTGCATATGTGCATCAAAGGGAAAATAGATTTCTTAAAATGTAATGCCTGTAGGCTTTTTTTTTTCTTTACTAAGAGTCAGTTTTTTCCATCCTTATTCATAGTGGGTAGTCCCTTTGACTGGGACCAGTTGAGGAGTAAACTACAACTTAATATGAGTAAGGAGGAAGAATCTAGCCTTAATTTGCTGCAGTTTACTTTACAAATCCAAGTGAAAGTAGTTGTCTGGCTACACCATATCATTGTTTATTCCTTGTACTGTATATTCTCTAATGAAGAGACTTCACTAAGGTGCTATCTGAATGTATTGTTTTTACATCAGTCTGATCTGATCTGTTTTAGCATTCACCCAGTACTCTGTTGTGTTAGGCACAGTTAATATTTTGTTTGTTTAAAGAAAGCAAATTAAGATCCTTTTCTTTACTGGATTAAAAATAAAATCAAAATTAAAGTGCTTACCTTGGAAAACTGTAAAAGGGAACATGGTTAGGCATCTTATCTGCAAATACAATCGGCCTTCATTTTGAAATGTTATATCAGTCTTGGTGGAATTGACACTGCTGAATAATCACATCTGATGTCTGCATTTGTGATCCCTGCATGTTTGAATGAGTTAGAAGTTAACAGCAGTGACACATTATGTATAATGAGATGATGTAAAATAGCACATGCTCATATGGCACAGTGCAGTGCTTTGCAACAACCAAGTGGGGTATACAAGTGGATTCCAATGAAAACAACAAATGATTCCTTTCTCTGTCAGATTCTAAATAAGGTAAATAACTGGAATCACAACCACTGTGTCAGCTTTCTCATATGCTCTCACTGAAGTCAATTGCAAAATTTCGGCTAGCTTCAATGGGAGCAGGATTAGTGCTATGTAATATTCACACTTGAAGGTGTGGATTTCAAGGTTCATGAAGTAACTATTTATGCAGAACTAAAATCAAAAATCTATGGTCCTTATGTTTCCAGTTTTCTTCTCAGCATTAAAGATGGCCTGAAATGGAAGTAGCCTCCTTGCTGGTTGCTCTTTGTATCATAGCTCCACTGCAGTGTGACATCATTCCCACCTTGCCTCCAGAGGCTCTTCTAGGAGTTTTGAAACAGTGAATCTATTCCAGTGTTACCTAATCTACAGTATTATTTCTCAAGTGCCAGTTGCGGGTAGTACTTCTGAAAACAATGTTGTATAGAGACAGGATCAATACTTCCATAAATGATGATTGAGAAGAGAAAGTATTAGTGTGTCACTACTTTAAAACTTGGAGAAATCCAAAACAGAGTGGGCCAGCTTTTATTCACTATTGGATATTCGCTAGTTGTCAAACTGCCTACTATGAGCCCAGGGTGAAATTCACCCCTGTACAGAGAGCCAACAAATGGCCTATACATCATTTATATCTTAATTAATCCTTGGTAATTAAGTGGGATTTAAATAGTTAATCAAGCCTTGTGCTGGTCCTATGCACAAGTGTGTGTGTATGAATTTTGCCTTCAACTAATGAGTCTGAACATAAAAAAGCAAACTTTTATTTCCTCTGTTCACCTCGTTAGATACAGCTGTGTCTTCCTTTTATCCTTCCAACTGCCCTTTATTCGGTCATATTTTCTTTCTTCTTCCTAGCTCTTTAGAAAATCAGGACTCCTGAGACAGCAGTGTTCTTAGGTTAAAATCTGAATTCTGGTTGCCTTTGAATTGCTGTATTTCCCCAATTTCTGTATGAAATGATCCAGTTTCTTACTATGTTTGGCAAATAAGCCTCACAAGCATGAAGTTCAATTTTGTTGGCTTTTCCTCATCACACAAACTGTTATTAGGACAAGGTTGTCTGGATAACTATATCGAGCAAAGCTTTTTGATTTTGTTTGTTTTTTATGAGGTTTTTTTTTTTAATTAAGTTTATTTCCCAAGGGTAAACAGATACCTTATAAAAAGTGTTGGTGTTTAATTTTTAAAACGAGGATCCAAACTTTCTTTGTGGTTATACCGCATCTTTTGTGAGCAGTTTGAAAAGATGACATATACACACACGGCCATGGTAATAAGAAAAAAAAATGAATACAAGAACTAAATATATTTAGTAGAGTAAGACACCATGTGTTGCTGGGCAACTGGATCAAACGGGTATATTTCGTTTGTGGAATTGCACTTAAGCCATTAAACTTCTTGTTTAAAGGCAGAGGAATAGCATACTCCTTCCTGTCCACATATTGCATTAAGTCTTTTACAGAGAGACATCCACATGGCCCAAGCTTTGTCCTGTTCTTGCTGCTTCAATGAAAATAATGTGTTCACCTTTAAAAAGGATTGACCTAGGCATGCTCACAGATGTGGCCCAGAAACGATTGTATTAGCAATCTACTCAGGTCAGTGTGGTTTGGCAATGAAATAATCTTGTCTACCTACATGAATAGAGTTGTGGCAGACATGGGGAAATAGTTACTTATCCTTGCTATAGTACATGTAATTTATTTTAAAATAAATGAAATGACATGAAAAGACTTTTTGTGCTGACATCTTTCAGGTAGTGGTTATAGAGTGTTCTTTTATCTGTATATAACTACTGCCAAAAATGCCTCTTTCTAGAAATGAAAGGCATAATTTTGTAGAAAATTGGACAAATGGGGTATGTTCACATGCAGTTCAAGATTTGTATCTGCATTGTTCTGAAAGCTCAATGTTAGATGAATTACCACAGAAGTTGAAGAAGGTGAAGGTAAAACCTTGAGGCTACTTTCCTCAATGCAACCTGCACTGATGACAACTGAGGTTGCTAGGGCTTATTTCAAGGCCTTGCACCTCCTCTTGCTGCTACTTAGTAGCTACTGAACGTCACTGGCTTTTTACATGAAGGCTATATTCAATTGCTTTATGATTCAGGTAACATATATTGCCACTTATGAGATATCAGATCCTGTGTAACCTTTAAATTTGTATTTCCCATAGTACACTTCCTGACATTATATATGTATGTGTGTGTGTGTATGTGCGTGTGCGCCCTCCCTTCTGCTCTCTCTCATTTATTTCAGTACTGAGCATATCAGAATCATGGAAGAGGTGAGGTAAGGTGCAAATTGACCCTTATCTCTTTTTAATAAATCAAATCTACTGTTACCATTGATTTCTCAGCATTAATCTCTTCATTTGGCCATTGGTCATTATTTTGAAATAGCATATCCACGGGGAAAACAATAAACATGCTAATAATTCAATTTTAAATGCCCCAGGAGAACAATGTGAACAAACCCATTCCCCGCATTGATAATGACGATACAATTTTCAGTTGTCAAAATATGTGCTACTCTATACCCATGCACATCCAGCAAGTCAAATTGCTTTGTTTACCAGTCCTGCAAAGATTCTTGGGGTCAATTTGCTTTGGCTTTTGAGAGCTGAGCCAGTTTTCTGTCCTCCATGGGACCGAATAGCCTCATTCTAAAATAAATAAATAAATAAATCAGTTCATCTCTCTGGTGAATGTCTGGTTGGCTTTCAAAGATGGAGTTTCTTGGGGGTTTTTTCCCATAAAAAACTGTCTAAGAGCCAGCATGTCTTGCCTCAGCCTCCTGCCCCCACCAACTCACTTATTTTCTTCCGGAATCAGGAAGTTTTTGTTTACCCATGGAGTCTTCAACTTTGTGAGTAGCTGACAAGGTTCACACCAGCATATATTTTCCTTTAAAAATCCTTTTTTTACGAGGATTTGAAGTAGAACTCAATATTCCCCAAATGAGATAAAATGTTTGCTTGAACATCCCAAAAGTCTAAAATTCCTGTGAGACTTTGAGGAGGGAAAAGGCAGTAGAAGAGGTAAAAAGAATTATATATACTAAAAATGCAACAAAACCCCCAAAGCTACAGATTCCTCCTTCTCTAAAGACTCTGAGTTCCAGGCACTCTAGTTAAAGAGAGAGACCCTTTTTTAATAAAACTAATGCGTCAAAAATAATTTGTGCATTGGTTTTTCCACAGTGAATGGCTCTTTCTTTTGACATTTAGTCACATTCCAAAGAACATAGCCTCCTGGGTAATACCTCTTGCCAAGATGTGGCATGTCTTTTGTAAACAGAGATCCTTTCTTCTGAATATCAGTTGCATTAGTATATTAAGCTAATCTGTAAATAAGAGTTAACTTATTCCTGACGTGCAATACTTGAAAACTTTCTAAATATTTTTATTGGGGGATTAAATTAATGCCATATAATAGTTTTAGGACAAGCACATGGTTTAGAAGACACAACTCTGTTATAATTTCAAGGTAGATTCTCCTAAAAAAATGATATTAAGAGGACAGATTTTAATCCATAACAACTATATTTAAACTTTCCACTCTGCTAAAAAAAAAGTTATCATCTTTGCTCCAGGGCTATGTGAAATTTTTTGCAAGTAAAGCTAAATTGCTGGAAAAAATGTCTTTCCACCTGATATTGTCATTAGTTTTTGCCTTTAGCATAACTGCACATCCCTCCAACTTTGCTTCCAGAAACTAAGTTTCCTTGTATCACATGCTTCCCTTCTACTCAGCTATATTGGACCAAATCCTGAGCAAGTATAAATCAGCACAATTCTGTTTAACTCAATAGAATTACCCCAATTTACACCTTCTGAAGACTTAATCCATTATCTTCCTCAATGAACTAAAGGGTTGTGTTTGTTTACACAGTCAAATTGGCTTGCAGTCAAATCGTTCTGGCAATGCTTTTTGGAATGTTCACAGATTTGTATAACATTTTGAAAAATTTTGAAAGATTTTACCAGGATCAAAAGCTAAAGTTATATTAAAATCCCACAGATGTCAAAACATAGTCAGAATTCTCAAAAAAGAAAGTTTAGATGTAACTTTCACTTCCCTATCTTTCTCCTACTTTATTTTAGGACTCTGATACCCACACCTACTACAAGCAGTACCTTACACCATGAGAAGTCCCACCGTAATGGAGCTATTGGTGGAATAAGGTGCTGCTCAGTATGAGTAAAGTTATCAGAATCTGGCCCTTAGTTATTTCCCTTGTAACTATAGCAATGAAAAGTGCACCCTATTGATTGTTTCAATGCAAAAAGACAACTAATCCACATTGCCAGTGATGGTTCCCGTCAATGGAATATGTCTTCCATTTCCTGCTCCTCACTCTGAGTTTGATTCAAAGCCTGTTGGTGTCAATGGGACTCTTCCTATTAACTGCATGTGCTTTGGATCCAGCCCATTTTTATTTGGATGACAGTTTCTGTTTGAGGTGTTTTACTCCAGTGCTGTATAATGTCACAGAACATTAACCGCAAAGGAAAACACCATTTTGGAGAAGATAAGTCCTGGGTCAATTCAGAGGAGAATCTTAGAGAGTCTGGATAGGAGTCAGAGTTTAAAGGTACCTAGGTGCCTAAAGATGTGGATGAGCCCCTGGTGTGTTTTTTTTCCAAAAAGCATCTAGGTACCTCACTCTCATTGATTTCAATTGATTTCAGATGCATAAAAAATCTGGCCCTAAGTCCCTGATCTGGCACACACTTATGTGCATGTTTAATGTTAAACAGTCCTGGTGAAATCAGGAGTTGGGGCTGAAGTTGGTGTAACTTACATCTTCTCCCAGCATCATTGTGGTGCATGTTACATCAGTTTAAACATTTCTACACTTTTATTACTTCCTTTTTTTCCCTTGGTTTTCCTCTGCACACCCCCACACTCCCCAAAAAGCACCCCTCTTGCCCTTATTTCTTTCAGGGCAGTGCTTTCTGGAATGACAGAGGGGCATGACAGGAATATGCTTTGGGGTTACCTGTAAGAAAAGTATGTCTTGGTGTTAAAATACCTGAAAGTAGAATTGCTAGTAACTCAATTCCAGTAGTGAATCACGGCCTATAGCTTGTCATGAGTTCAAATTCTCTCTCTCTATTTATTATTATTATTATTTATTTTATTTTACATATGAAGTACAAGGAAATGAAAAATTCTACTTTTACTCTTCTGGTTTATATAGATTTAGAACTTTTTCATAATTCAGCAACGTGGAAACCTTTACCATCTGGTGAGCATTCTTTGGTTGGTCTCCCAGCCGAAGCTGCCCAGCATATCTTGAAAAAGTTCCTAACTCTTATTAAATAAATAACAAAATCTCTCTTTGTTATTAGTTTATGGGCCAGATTCTACTCTCTGTTACACTGATACAAATCTGCAACTCCAATAGCATTTAAGAGCAAGTCCTGAGCCTGGATCTTTTATGACATGCAATATTTGACATAAAGAAGTATTTTATTAGGAAATAAATTGGTCTGATTACATCTTATAATGGAAACAGTAACACATGCTTAATTCAATACTAGCAAAAAAATGGAGCCAGGATTTTACTCCTAGTTCATACCTTTACCATAGTCCTCAAGGGGCCATGCCCCATGCTTTGAAAATTGCTCTTTTACAGTAAGAATACAGAAGCTTCCAAAACATCTTCTCATTTGGTTAACTCTTGTTCTCTTTAATCCTGTAATTTTGGCCCTGAGCGTACATATTCATTGCAGTAAAAAACCTACTGTACAGCCATGGCTGGCCGGGGTGAGCTGACTTGGGCCTGCTGGGCTCCATCTGCAAGGCTATAAAATATTCAGTTCTGCCTTCAGCCTGGGCTCTGAGACTCCGCAAGGAGGGGTGGGTCTCAGATCCCAGTCTCCAGCCCGCACATAAATGTCTACACTGCAGTTATATAGCCCTGTAGCCCAAACCCCATGAGTCCAAATCAGTTAACCTGGGCTCTGAAACTTGGTGCTGTGGGTTTTTTCTTGCAGTGTAGACATACCTTTAGTGATGAAATGCAAGCTGTGTATACTTAGGACAAACAAATTATTATCTACTGTGTGTATGGCTAATGTTTTAGTAAACTGGGTCAAAAGAATTCTCACACATAGACACACAAATAATCAATTAGTAAAAGTATTTATAGCCTTCAGGAGACCTGTACACATTTTATCTATTTTGCTGGAAACCAGCTCTGTTCTCTCATATGGCTTTTCAGAACAGAGCTCTGGCATAGATTGTTATTTGCAACAGCTTCCTAAGTGCTAATTGACCATGTTTTGTTTTACTTTTGTTTGTTTTCCCAATCCTTTTTTTAGTACTTTATTATGTCACAAGCAATTACTGTCTTTTACAGTTCCATTTCTTATTTAGCTGTGCTAGGGCCAATAAGGGTACTTCTCATCAGTCTTCTTAGCAGAGCTTGACCTATTTATAACAACCACTTCATATGATGAATTTAATTCATTTTTTCTATCTGTTTACTATCTCAATTGTTCAAAACCACTTTGGGCCAGACTGTGGCAGTTAAAAACTGACCCATGTAGAACAGAGAGTGGTGCTGAGTTGTCCCAATAAGGTTATCAGGTGGCATTGTTCTTTTCAGTTCCTTGCTGAGCTCCTCCTTCCCCCATCCTTGGTCACCATTTAGTCTGGTGCAATATGCATCCCCCTCCACATCCAGCCAGCGAAGAAAGAGGAATTATGATTGTTCCACCTATTACTTGTATCTTCTCTGGTGCCTTGTGTCAAGGGGATGCTGGTAGACAGCAGCCCTTGTGCTCAAGAGAGCACAGCGACAACAGTTGCACTGCTGCTAAGAGAAATCAGCTTTCAAAAGAGCAAGGGCAGTGACACAAAGGGTATGTCTACACTGTACGCTAAGCCTGGGTCTGTGGAACCTGGGCTTGTGGACTCAATGGTATGTCAACACTGCAATTACACACCCATGGCTGGCCCGTGTTGTTAATTCAGGCTCATGGGCTAAGGGTCTATTTAATTATGGTGTAGATGCTTGGGCTCAGACTGGAGCCCAAGTCCTGGGACCATCTGGGCTCCAGCCCAAACCTGAATGGTGACACCACAGTTAAACAGCCCCTAAGCCAGACTTTTGTAAGTGCTAGACAGCTGGCATGGGCCAACCATGGGTGCTTAATTGCAGTGTATACATACTCAGTGTTTCCAAGCCCATGCTTAAGCATCCACAATGCACAGTAAACCTAGGTTTACAATTGCTGGACCTGGGGCTCACAGCTGTGCTAACATGTCCATTCTCCACTATGTAGACCTTCTGACTCAGGTCTGCAGCATGACCTGCTTCCACAATGCAAAATGACAGGGCTTGGACCAGAGTCCTAGCACAATTTGGGCTCGGACCCAGCACCCTACCAGGGTGCTAGGACCCGGGTTCTGAATGCTTGCTGACCTGAGACAAGCTGTTTTGTATGTGGAATTGGATGGAAGAGGGGCTTGGGCTCATACCTGAATCATAGGCCAGGTTTAGTGTGCAGTGTAGACATACCCACAGAAGAGGATGACACTGCTGCTGCCAGAGAGTTCTGTAATATCACATACCGTGGGCCTGATCCAAAGACCATTGAAGTCAATGGGAGTCTAGTCATTCACTTCAGTAGGCTTTGGATCAGGTCCTAATTTATCAGTTTTGTTTAATTATAAACCTGAGTTCAGCTACAGGTGAGCTTTCTGAAGCAGGTATGCAAACAAAATGTTGCTCACTCAAATATTCTTGAACAAGCAAATTATATAAATTAGACTATGAGCATGCTTCAGTGAAATTCTATTCAAAACTACTGAAAGCTCCATAAAAAACTAACCCACTCTTTGACCTCTGTTTAGAAAAGATCTTCTTCTTCTCTGGAATCTCATGTGAGTTACATCTGTTCAAAAATGGGTCTAGGGAACCCTTACTCGTAAAGATTATACTATTATAATGGCTGCCCAGGTAAATATCACAAAAGCACAGTGCTGTAGTGCTAGAGTCTATGAAACTAACATGTGGCACTGTAACAAGGTCAGCACCTGACTCCCACAAGCACCCAATCTAGTTAGGTGTGTCTGTGGTCTTTAAACCAAGCCAGCCCTGATATGGCGATGTATCCCCATGACTTACTCCCTGTATACATTATCTTCCTGCAGCCCTCCCCAGGCTCAGTCTCTGCGCAGTATCTTCAGTCAGCCAGGAGCTCTTTCATTGCTCCCTGGTCCCTGTTAGCAAATTGTCTTTGGCTCAGTCTTAGCAACCAGCCTCTCGCTCCGCTGGTCCCTGCCCTCACTTAGCTGTCCTTCGTGCTGCAGTTCCCTCAGCCAGCCATGCATGAAGTCCTTTCTTCTCCAGCTTCCAGCAGCAACTATCTGCTCTATTCTGCAGCTCCTTTTATATGGCCATCCTGGCTGCTGCCATGCAGGGGAGAAAAGGTGGAAGAGTTGAACTGTATATAAGAGAGCAGTATGATTGCTCAGATCTCCAGTATGAAACTGGAAAAAAGCCTGTTGAGAGTCTTTGGGTTAAGTTTAGAGGCAAGAGCAACAAGGATGATGTCATGGTGGGCGTCTGTTATAGACCACCAGACCAGGAGGATGAGGTAGACAAGGCTTTCTTTGGACAACTAACAGAAGTTTCCAGATCATAGGCCCTGGTTCTCATGGTGGACTTCAATCACCCGGACATCTGCTGGGAGAGCAACACAGCAGAGCACAGACAATCCAGGAAGTTTTTGGAGAGTGTTGGGGACAGCTTCCTGGTGCAAGTGCAGGAAGAACCAACTAGGCACCATGCTCCTCTTGACCTACTGCTCACAAACAGGGAAGAATTGGTAGAGGAAGTAGAAGTGGGTGGCAAACTGGGCAGCAGTGACCATGAGATGATTGAGTTCAGGATCCTGACAAAAGGAAGAAAGGAAGGCAATAGAATACGGACCCTGGATTTCAGAAAAGCAGATTTTGACTCCCTTACAGAACTGATGGGCAGGATCCCCTGGAAGGCTAATATGAGAGGGAAAGGAATCCAGGAGAGCTGGCTGTGTTTTAAAGAAGCCTTATTGAGGACAAGGAACAAACCATCCTGATGTTCAGAAAGAATAGCAAATATGGCAGGCGACCAACTTAGCTTAACAGAGAAATCACAAAAACACAAAAAGGAAACTTACAAGAAATGGAAACTTGGCCAGATGACTAGGGAGGAGTATAAAAATATTGCTTGAACATGCAGGGGTATAATCAGGAAGACCAAAGCACAATTGGAGTTGCAGCTAGCAAGGGGTGTGAAAGGTAACAAGAAGGGTTTCTACAAGTATATTAGTAACAAGAAGGTCAGGGAAAGTGTGGGACCTTAATGGGGGAGGCAACCGGGTGACAGATGATGTGGGAAAAGCTGAAGTACTCAATGCTTTTTTTGCCCCAGTATTCACAGACAAGGTCAGCTCTCAGACTGCTGCACTGGGCAGCACAGTATGGGGATGTGACAGTCAACAGAGACCCCCTAACAGCCTTTAGTTTTATAATAGCTGGCAACCGTTAGGGGAAATTGAACATCTCACAGATACAATAGCCTGAACTTTTGAACTGTCTTCCCTTATCAGTCTTGAGGCAGTTGAAACTGGTCCTAAGCCGGATTTTGCTGAGCAGATTGCAGAAGTGCAGGGTTTGCTAACCACCAATCAAATGCTAACAAGACTGAAGCCTGTGTGTGAGTGTGTATAAAGGATTCTTAGTTTTTGTATGAAGTAGAGTTTTTTTGTACCAAGGTACAGAACTCTCCTTTCTTCTGCAGAATAACGCAACCTTTCCTTATCCCTGTCTGGCTGTCATTGGCTCTCAGCTAAGCGGACCCAACATTTCGGTAACAGGGAGGAGGTGAGCAGCGCTCAGCAGTGTAAGAGTAGATTAAGGACCATTTAGAAAAGCTGGATATGCACAAGTCCATGGGGCTGGATGCAATGCATCCAAGGGTGCTGAAGGAGTTGGCTAATGTGATTGTAGGTCCTGGGGTTGGTTTTGTTCAACTTCTGCATTAATGATCTGGATGATGGGATGGATTGCATCCTCAGCAAGTTCACGGATGACATTAAACTGGAGGGAGAGGTAGATATGCTGGAAGATAGGGATAGGGTCCAGAGTGAGCTAGACAAATTGGAGGGTTGGGCCAAAAGAAATCTGATGAGGTTCAACAAGGACAAATGCAGAGT
>NC_133769.1:81748431-81896008 GCF_003597395.2 Chelonoidis abingdonii | reverse complement strand
ACTGAATATGATTCCAACGTGTGCCCTAGTCAGCAGCAAGATAGGCTTAACGGCATTATTGTGGTCCTGCATTTAGTACTGTCCTATCCTGCCAGCAGATCGAGGCAGTGGGATTTCTCCTCTAGTTCGGCACTGCGTGAGGCCACATATGGAGTAACATTGCATCCAAGTTTTGGAGATGTAACACCTTTCTCACCTCCCAAACACACACAACTGGACGATATATGTGATTGTTGAGCAGAGTACATTGGGACGCTATAGACGATAAACAGCTGGAGAGGCTGAAATGCCAATAATGATTAGTGGGGCGGGGGAACATGAGTTAGTACAGGCGCCCCAGCTGAGAGGAGGAAACACCTGAACGTTATATTATGTGACGTTCTTCAGAACCTGAGAAGAGTTGAGCGCGGGCGTATCATGACTAGTCTAGCGGCCCTATCAACTGGCCCTAAGACCAGGGGTTCCATAAGCAAAGAGGATGGAGCTTGGCTGTTCTCAGTGGTACCAGATGACAGAACAAGAAGTAATGGTCTCAAGTTGCAGTGGGGAAGGTTTAGGTTGGATATTAGGAAACACTATTTCACTAGGAGGGTGGTGAAGCACTGGGCTGGGTTACCAAGGGAGGTGGTGGAATTTCCATCCTTAGAGGTTTTTAAGATCAGGCTTGACAAAGCCTTGGCTGGGATGATTTAGTTGGTGTTGGTCCTGCTTTGAGCAAAGAGTTAGACTAGATGATCTCCTGAGGTCTCTTCCAACCCTAATCTTCTATGATTCCCCTGCAGCCACTCTAGCCTGCTTGGAGGACCTCTCCACTGCTCCTTACCTGATATGAGTGTGGCAGAAGCCTGAGGCCTCCAGCAAGGGGCCTCTGGGCCTAGTCCACCCCATCACATTCATTTTTCAAGTATGATATTTCACAAATGTTTCAGGGCAGCCTTCTAAGGAAATGTCTTGAATTTGACATAGTTTTAAAAAACCTGAAATTCCAACTTAAGGCTAAAAAGGCCATGCCCTTCACTTTTATGGAAATTTAAATATAGTGCCATCCTATTACTGTTTGTATTACTCTAATCTCTAGAAGCCCCGACAGGGATCAGGGCCACATTGTGCTAGCTGCTGTACAAATATATAGTGAAATGAGCAAGAAAAAAAAAAGAATGGGAGAAAGAAGAGTTTAAACTTCATTGTGAAGGAACTGAGGCACAGAGATTAAGACACTTACCCAAGATAACACAGTAAGTCTGTGTCAGAGCCAGGTATTTAGGCCAGGACTCTTAGGTCCCCAGTCCAGTGCTTCCCAATTTGAGTATTGTGTTTTGTTTTTGATGACTCTTCTGGCATTTGGTAATTTTACAAATGGGTCTAATCTCATGGCCATAAATAGGGATTAGATGTCTTACATTTTAAGTAGGGCTGTCGATTAATTGCAGTTAACTCACGTGGTTAACTCAAAAAAATTAATCACGATTAAAAAATAATTGCAACTAATCACAGTTTTAATTGCACTGTGAAACAATCAAATACCAATCAAACTTTATTAAATATTTCTGGATGTTTTTTCTACCTTTTCAAATATATTGATTTCAATGACAACACATAATACAAAGTATATACTGCTCACTTTATATTATTATTGATTTCAAATTTTTGCACTGTACAAATGATAAAATAAATAGTATTTTTCATCAATTCACCTCATACAAGTACTGTAGTGCAATTTCTTTATCATGAAATGCAACTTACAAATGTAGATTTTTTTGTTACATAACTGCACTCAAAAACAAAACAATGCAAAACTTTAGCACCTACAAGTCCGCTCAGTCCTACTTCTTGTTCAGCCAATTGCTAAGACAAACAAGTCTGTTTACATTTGTAGGAGATAATGCTGCCCACTTCTTATTTACACTGCCACCAGAAAGTGAGAACAGACATTCACACGGCAGTGTCGTAGCCAGTGTTGCAAGATATTTACATGCCAGATATGCTAAACATTTCGTAGGACCTCTTCCCTGTCATGTTCAGTCCATCATTACAGATGGTTTCTTTCGCATGCTGATGAGCTCGTTAAAAAATGAATGTGTTAATTCCAATTTGTGACTGAACTCCTGTGGGAGAATTGTAATGTCTCTCGACTCTGTTTTACCTGCCAATTTTGCCATTATTTCATGTTACTGCAGTCTGGATGATGACTATGCACGTGTCATGTTTAAGAAATACACACCTCTCAGTGCTAGATTTTGACGGAAAATTCGCACAAGACAGTACACAATGCTGAGATTTCAAAGATAGCACAGCCCACGTGACCCAGAGAATTTATAGACCCTCTGAAGCTCTGCTTGTCCAAAATCTATAGACAGGGAGAGATGTGAAGCCAATGGGACTGCACTTCAAGAAATGGAGGAGAAAGCACTCCAATCAGAAAACAGAACCCAAACGCACACAATAAACCCCAGAAACAATCCACTGACGAAGCAGGTGAAGCATGCTAGCATTCACAGCAGAGAAATGAACCATGCCAGCGGTCCAACGATTCGCTATCTGGATTAATAGTCTAAGACCAGAATCCAAGGAGTCATCAGCGCATAGTTGCAGTTGGCCTCTTCTTAGAGAAGGGGACGAGAAGCAGTGAAAGGCGAGACACATGAAATCAATTTAGAATGCGCATCGCGCCATAGTATTATAGCTTTGTGAACACCGGCGAGAGGCTATCAACATGAGAGACTATATTGACTCGTCCTGTTTGAAGCTTTTCATGGCAACATTGCTGAGCAAAGAACAAGCACGCATTATCTCCTGAAAATGTAACAGAGAGTGTTGTCCTGAGTGGATACGGTTCAGATTGAAACAAAGAATAGGACTGAGTGGACTTGTAGGCTGTAAAAGTTTACATTGTTTTACTTGTTTACATAATTCGTATTTTTGTACATCAAGTTCTCAACATTTGTAATGTTCACTAATGATATGAGGAAATTGCACTACCAGTACTGTATGTGTAGAAACTGAAAAAATACTAATCTATATTGGTTTTATTAGTGCAAATTAATCTTTAATAAAAAATAATAATGATACTGGTGATAGCAAACTGCATGCCTATTTGTATCACGTATTGTAATTTGAGAAATCAAAGATATATTTGAGAATTGAAAAACAATCGCTACAACAATAGTTTAAATAAATGGTATTCTATAATTCTAATATGCAAATTAAATGCTGCCTTACTAATTCTTTAATCGCTTGGCAGCCCTGATATTTTTTAATTAGCTGTCGATACTACCAAAGTCTCTCATCTGAACATCCGGTCATCGGATAAGACTAATTTACTTACTCTGTGTGTGTATATTGGGAGCAGATGCTGCATTGGTGTTAGTCTGGCACAATAAGGTATGACACCCAGAGATACCCCAGAATGAGCAAGTTCTTAAACCCAGTTGTTCAGTCATAATTCGTAAGCAACCTAGTTCCATGGATACATGTCCCAAAGAGGCAAGTTAAGCAACTGCCTAAAACTTCCTGCCTTAGGATATATCATAACACAGCACTTTTGGCTGTAGGCTATAACATTTAACTCCTAGGATAATATGTGTGCATGGAAAACAGGAGTCTTCACACAGAAACATTCATGAGATGCCATATAGGACCATAAATTAAAGATTATAACTTGACAAACAAGAATATAATATGGCAGTGAGATTTGTTTCACACACTCATGAGATTAATTGAAGGTGTCTTCCTTCTTTAATAGAACCTGTAGCCCTCCTATAAACTCACATTGTCACAAGGCATAAATAAGAAATGTTATATGAAGATTCTCTAAATTTGCTCAATACCATGGGCGTAGGGGTGAGAAGAGAAGAAGAAACCAAAGCGACCTAGGGCTGAAAAGCGTTCTTAGTAGGTCTTGGTTATTATGTACCCCGCAGGAGTTTTTCAATAAGCCTTACATAGCGTCTGATCTACACTTATGTGATTTATCAAACGCGATTTTAGTGTCACAGCGTTAAACCGAATTTAATGCTGCACCTCGTCCTGCAGCAGCACGCGCGACCCCTTTATATCTGGCTTATGGAAAGGGCTCCCTTTAAATGTCGGTTCGTGTCAGATCTTCTCTCCCGTACGATGAGCATATGTACGGCTGCTGATTCATATGGTATTACATAATCGGATACATTGGGTACATAGTGTGGCCACAAGAAGTTGACGAGTTAGTAGAATCCCGAGGCAGAATGGAAATCTGGACGACTCAGCTGCATCAGAAACTGCTCTGGCAGGTGATAATACTGTAACTATTGGATTGCGGATCTGGGGAGGCTGTTTTACATACATAAGGTGGAGAAAAGGAGGGCCCTGCTAACGCGAACTTTATGCAATTTGACTTCGTTATTATCATGAGGTAATGCGCCCCAGCGTGGTCTCTAGAGATCGGAGCTCGAGCACAGATGGGGGCGACTGGCAGTCCCCAAATCCAAGATATAAGGAGCTCCAGCCAAGTGCGCCATAAGCGGCTGATTACTCGCGAGAGCTGACTGAGAGCGCTGCTATGAAGAAGAGACACAAGTTTACATTATTTTTCTATCAGGAGCTCCGTTACAGAAGTAATAGAAGAAGTCACAAAGCCTATTTGGAATGAATCTCCTAAGAATTATGATATTCATTTATGAGTACCATCTAGTCACAGTACTGTGATTGGATCCAGACTGATAACGGAATAGCCAGGAAGAATCTCAGACTGAGACACGTTTATTTGGAGGAGGGAGGTACTGAGGATCTCCAGCTGATCCACAGTCGCCCAGCCAGCTGCGAAAAGTATTTGCATGCTTGGCTGAGCTCAATGCCAGTAAAGGGTAAACACCATCAGTCCGAGGAGTGTCGTCTACTAGGGTATAGGGCTCTTTAGATTAACGCCTCACTTCACTACCCATTGAAAGAAAAATGGAAAATAGTATCTTACCTTTTATACAATGTGCTGGAGCCTGGTCACTCATCGACGTTACACTGCATGGCTGTCTGGTACAGACACAATGGCGAGAGCGCATCTGAGATATGCAGAACAGTTCCACACTACTTCCCTCGACCATCCCCGTGGCAGAAAAGCCTACAACAATGACTGCTACGTGTTGCTTGCATCATCAGCCTGAGAGTGAAGCTTCCTGGAGCTGGCCTCAGGGGAGCATCTCGCGCACGGGGAGTACTGATTTGTACATGATTGAAGTGGACTTTACGGTCCATGCATCCATTGGTATGGAATACAAGAAAGACTACGCTGGTTATATACATGTCTCAAACATAGCAGCTCAGCGGTGAGCCGCCAGAGAAGCCTCACATGCTACCTCCCTCTTCCCTTTCCTGTGTAAGAAAAGATTCTGTACTGCCTGGACTATTCATATGGACGAGTCTAGTCTATGATGACGTGGGTCGACCTATATCCCACCCACTGTTTAATGTCCTCCTGAAGCACTATGCACAGCAGCATCGGAGACTGCTCCACAACTCATATTTTCTTAATCTACACAAGTCATGGAGATATTCCTATTTATGCCTGACATGTCATAATATTAAGGGCATCAGACGAGACGACATGGCGCTGGACATGCGTCCGTCAACGGTAGCCCTGTGAGGGTTGGGGGAGACAAGGAAGGCAATGGTGAGTTGTGCAAGGCACACCAGATGGCATGTAGCTCATTCAATTCATTCGGGCGACCGAGGAACTACTGACAGACTTCCGGCTGTGCTCTCACGGTATGCGGGAGTGTTCTACCGCGTAAGCACTCAGGGCGAGCATACACTCTACGCAGACCTGGGAGCTTCGATATTATAGTCCCTCACAAGAGATTGACTTACGAGAGGTAGATATACTATTCCATATGTAGTCTTGCGCACTCCGGGCCCTGATCCCAGCACCAGGACACCACATATGGAGACGATATCATGCCAGAATACAGAATGACTGATAGCCATCATCTCTTTGCCAATTTACAATGGCACAGCAAGATGGTAAGCAGAACTGACTGATAACCATCTCTGCTATCGTGCAAAGACAAATGAATGCTGCCTGGTGTAGACGCTTGCAGTTACCTGTTTACTATCAGTGCTCTCTGTTGCACATTCTCAGTCAGACATATGGTGACAGTGAAAAAAGCTGAAGGGGCCTCCACAGTTGCCGTGCTATGGCGTCCATGCCAGGGCAATCCAGGGAAAAAAGGGCGCAATAATGAATTGTCTGCTGTTGCTTTTCACAGAGAAGGAAATGAGTCGACATTTATCCAGAATCACCCACGACACTGTTTTGCACCATCATGCAATTGGGGTCTCAACCCAAGATCCAATGGGCGGGGGAGACTGCGGGAACTATGGGATAGCTACGAGATAGCTACCCACAGTGCAATGCTCCAGAAATAGACGCTAGCCTCGGACCATGGACACACACCACCGAATTAATGTGCTTAGTGTGGCTGCGTGCACTCGACTTTATACAATCTGTTTTACAAAACCGGTTTATGTAAAATCAGAATAATCCCATAGTGTAGACATACGCATAGGTTCATATTTAAATACATCAAACTGAATTAAGGAGTAAATGGCTGCCCCTGCAGGCATGCAAAGCCTACCGATATTCAGCATAACAGGTATGGTTTCGCTGCATGGATGTTGCAGGATAGAGGATGCTAAGAATAGACTTTATTTAAAAGTATATAAAAGAAACAGGGATAGAGTATCCTAACCTACACTCATCTGAATGTAAAGATAAAATTTTGAGGTCCATTTGGGTTGAAACTTGGGCCATTTCCTATCTTTTTCAGATCCAATTGGGTTAATCCTTGGGCTATTTTCTAATTTTTTTCAGGAGTGATTCACCCATCCATTTTATATATTCAGAACTGAAAGGGAAATCTGAACTCTGTACAGTAGTCAATTTTGTAAAGGAGCTTCACTTTACTGTTTGCTATATATGATGAATAAGTCCTTTCATGCTTTAAAAATATGTGGCTGGAGGCCTCTGTTGTAAAGCTGGAGGGAAGCAGGAAGTTTGGAGAGGATAATGGTGCAGCAATCATTTCAGCTTCAGAAAGGCCTAGACAAAAAACATATAACCTTTAGTAAAGCAATTTAAAAAAATTTGAAAAGGTGTGGGAGGGGTGATTCAAGTGTAGCCTGGCCCACTGGGAGGCAGAGAGAGATTGGGAGATGACTTAGATCAGTGTCTGATAGACTTATGAAGACACCACAGAGAACAGAGAAAATTGGGATGAAGAATAAAGACTAATAGAATTATTCCCATTTACATGCACACCTGCACTATTTTCTGAGATAAGGGCTTAACTGTAACTTGGCCAAGGCAATACTTCAGACAAAAAAGGTGTCAAGGCTGATGGCACTTCGAGTGGAGAAGGTGGGAGCCTGCAAGGATTCTAAAAATTAATATGGGCCACTCCAGGCTTGTATTAAACTCCCAAGAGTACAGTTTCTCTCTAACCTTGGAAGGGTAGATGCTACCACCACCCAAATGCAAAAAACCCCTTTGAAACTGGAAAGGTGCACTTGAGAATTCCTTCCTGTGGGGAACCCTCAAGCCCTTTCACCACCTCCGCCCCCTCCGTGGAAGAGTTGAGCAAGAAAAACAAAGGAAATCAGCTGTTGCTACCAACTAATTTAACAACATTAAATTCGGACACCAAAAATCAATCCTGTTCTTAAAAAGGTAAATTTTATTAAAAACAAAAAGAAAGAAAATACACCTAGAATTTAGGCTTTTGCTAGATTTAAAAAACCCACTTACAAAATTTAAATATCAAGAATAACCTTCTTGAGATCCATCTTAAAGGTTACAAGCAAAACAAAAAGCATTTGGGGTTAACACAGAGGAGTCCACAAGCCTTACAAAAATAAAAGAAATAAACCTAATCACATCTTTCTAGGCATTTCTGATCTACTTACATATCTAGGTTTCCAAATAAGCAATTTCTAGGTATGATCTGATGGTTTTTCATATCCGGCTTAAGCTTCTCACAGCATAACTGCTCCCGGTTCCCCTCTTTCTCAGAGAACCACAACACACAGACAAAGGGAAGTTTTTTCCCGATTTTAAAAGTTTGAGCCTTCCCGTTGGTTCTTTTGGTCAGATGCCCACTCCCTTTCCTTTACCTGGAAACTTTTTTAACCCTTTACAGGTAAAGCAAGTAGAGAACAGCTATTCAGAGGAATTTTATAGCTAACTGGCTGTCTGGGTGTCCATAAAATGGAGCTACCCCTAGCCCATCATTTATCACAAAAATATTGTAAAATATACCTGACTATTATATTAAAAGATATGTGGGTTTTTTGTTTAGGTTTTGATGGGGCGGAGGGGTTGGTGCTAAGAGAAAGATGCTGAGGGGCAAAAGGAGATAGAGCGCTGGGTTTGGAGACTGTGGAAGAATAGGAAGTGTTATATGAGGATCTGGGGGGAAGAGCAGGGGATGCAGCCACATGAATTTCATTGTAGGATTGTGGCCTTCATGATAAATGAACTGGAAAGGGTGGACGTTAGGTTTCATTCAAATACTAATTTTAAAAATAACCAGTTTATCTAAATGTCATGAGTCTACTAAATTTAGTTGGAGACTGGTCTTGTTTTAATGTTCTGTACTTCCTGCTTTCAATGAGCCTGGAAATATGAGAAGGGCTGCCCTCGTGGTATTTTGACACTTCCAGTCGTGATTTAAAAAAGAATGCAAAAGGTAGCAGAAATTGAAACATAGTTGGGGGAGAAAACCTTCAAAGAAATTTGGTTTGGAATCCATCTGTTCTACAAATGGAAAAAAATTCTGAGTAGGATGGGCATTTAATTTTTCTCAGTCACTTCACCCATCCCTGTACAACTACATATCCTCATGAATGTTAATTTTAGATACTCGTATTTATATTTTTCCAAGTAAGAGAGCACTACTCGCTGTAGCGTGAAGTTTGCCAATCTACTGATCTCAGTGTCTTTTTTATGATGTGAAGCCTGGTGATCCCTTCAGAAGGTTGCTCTGTTTTGTAGTAACATCGTGGTCTTATCTTTGTGTAAAAGTCTAGTGAAATGTAAGGCAATCTCTCTGATGATTTGCTATGAGCATTCAGAAATTGTTTATCTTCAAGAACCAGCACATTGACTTGGTACTGTGCAGTGTTTTTAAGTGTCAAAGTTGGGCCACAGTTTATCAGAAGCCTTCCTGAAGAAGGAGAGACCTGCCATGCCTATGGGAAAGTTCATTTGTGTTAATTTCTTTGTCTGTTGCCAGCTCTGGAAAAGGTGAGCTCTCCGGGGTTCAGCCTCTTACCATGGTATTGGTGTGGCAGAACACCTGGAGGCACAAACTAACAGCTAGGTGAATGCAAAGGGCCTGTCCTGGCCCTTAGGGGGTGCCCTAGAGGAGAAAGCTGGTGACAGTATCTCTCAAATCTATTGTCTTTGCCATTTTAAATAATAATAAAAGTCCTCTATTAAGTTCAGCACATCTAACAGTAATATAACTTCTGGTCCATATTCTACACCTTATCTTATAATACTCCCTCTAGGTGAAATCCTGATGACACTGAAGTCAAGGAGAGTATAGCCTTGGAGATGGAGTCCCACTGAAAACACTGAGACAAGTGTTTTCAGTATCAATTAGAGTATTGGCAGCTAACCCTCCGACATTTCAGAATTCAAGTAAAATTGGATTTGTGCACAACCCTTATCACCCTCACCCTCTTGTAGTTAGCTTAGTGCTGGAGCCTACGAACTTATGGAGTAAATAATACTAGACAGAAAAAATTAATAGGAAAATGTACATGGTTTTAATTTTATTTGCCAGCTTTTATTTTTAGTCCCACACTTGATATTTGGGATCAGAGCACCACCTAGTGTCCACTAGTGGATTTGTTTGTAATGAGAATAACCTAAACAATTCTTCTTTTGGCTTTTTTTAACCCCTTTTCTCCCTCTCTCCTCTACCTTTTTGCAGCCAACAGTTTTGATGTTTGTGTATTGGAATATTTATGAAATTTTACATATAAATATCTATAAAGGCCAAAGAGTTTCAAATTTCTACCCACATGGGATCAAATCTTAGTATACTTATTGAAGCAAATAGTCTTATTTAAAGGAATGGAAATACATTTGTGAATGATTGCTGGATTTGTCCTAGGGAACACAGATATAGGAGCCACTCCTGCACAGATGGGCTGTGGAAACCCCACTAATCCCTCTTGAAGTCAGTGGAGCTCTGCATAGGCCCAACACTCTGCCTGAATGAGATGCAATGCATGGTTCATAGAATCATAGACTTTAAGGTCAGAAGAGACCATTATGATCATCTAGTCTGACCTCCTTCTGGAGGTATATGTGTTCACCTGCACAGAAGGAAAGGGAAACAGGTATAGGGCCTGATCTAAAGCCTATTGAAATCAATAGAAAGCACAAATGGGCTTTGGAATGGATCTATATAACAAAAACTTTACACATATTGCATCTCTTTTTTTAAAATAAGGTATCAAATAATTGCAAACCAGATACAAACACTGATAATCACCCTTCTGCAGGGTAATGAATTATTATAAGTTTAACAATACAAGATGCAGTGTTACAGCATTTAAGTATAGAATGGAGACTGAGATGAAGAGGGAGGAGGCAAAATATTCCCATAACACAAAAATATTTATTCAAGACAAGAGAAGACTGGGGGAACTCCAGAACAATCTAACAAAGCTAAATGAATAGGCAGCAGAAGGATGACATCTGAAATTCAGTGTTGACTAGTGTAAGGTAATGCACATTGGAAAGAATACCCACTGCTGTGTTCTAATGTAACTGGGAGATGTCTTTACCTTTGTATCTGGCATTGTTGAGAGTGAACTACTGCATCCATTTCTGGAGTCCAGCTTTTTAAAAAGTTGTTGAAAAATTGGAGAGGGTGCAAAAAAGAGCCACAAAAATGACTTCAGAGCTGGAAAAATGCCTTACGGTGAGAGACTTCAGGAGCTCAATCGATCTAGCTTATCAAAAAAAACCCAGAGGCATCTTGGTCATGGTTTAGAAGAACTTTCATGGGGAGAAAATACCAGGTACTAAAGGGTTCTTTAATCTAGAAGAGAAAGGCATAACAGTGGCTGGAAGTTAAAGCCAGCAAAATTCAGATTACAAGTAAAGCACATTATTTTTTAACAGGGAGGCTGATTAACAATTGGAACAAACTACCAAGGGAAGTGGTGGATTCTCCATCTCTTGAAGTCTTCAAATCAAGCCTAGGTGCCTTTCATGGAGATGCGCTTTAGTCATGCTAAAATTCTATGGACTGTGATATACAGGAAGTCAGAACTGATGAGCTAAAGTCCTTCTGCCCTTAAAATCTCTGAATCTCTGAACTGTAACCACTAAATAAATCCATAGGACTCACTCATTTGAAATACTGTGGCCTGTTCTGGTCACCATATTCAGAGATGGACAATGAAAATAATATGAGGCTTGAAAAGATGTTCGTATAAACAGAGATTGAAACAACTGGCTGTTTAGTTCAGAGAGGAAATGAATGTGGTGTCACAGTAGCTACTGAAATCTGTGACATTTGGTAACTTTGACCCAAGTTATGTGAATGGGAGCAGAAAATAAAAAGCAGTCTCTTACTAGCCCTCCTGGTAAGATGGAGGGTGTCAAGGTCTATCCCACTTTTATTACATGGTGCCGGAAGAAAATTGAATCTGTGGTAAAAAAAGATGAAATAAAACCACCCTCTTCACAATCTGGTTAAAATTTTTCTAACCAAACAGCTTCATTAGAAACTGCTGGTTTATCAAACCTGAAAGTTCTTGTGAAAGTGAGTTGTGTTTAGTGACCTTGCATTGAATCATAGGCAGGGTTCCATCAAAAAACAGTTCATCTGGCAGGTTGATGGGAAGCCCAGGCTTCTAGGGACCACGGCTCTGGGGCAACCCTGTCAGGCCAGGCTTCTAAGGTTTCCAGGCTTCCTGCCACAGACCTGGGAGCTGGCAGTCCTGGAAGCCCTGCCTCCAGCTGGGACTCCAATCCTGGCTGTTTAGCAGGTAGCCTGGAAGCGCTGAGAATCCCAGCTGCCGCCAGGGTAGGACAGACTCCCAGGTCTGTGGCTGCAGGTCACACTCTCCATGTGGACTGCCTGTGCTGGGGAGCCCAGAGCTTCCATACTTCTGGACCAGCTGGATCCTCAGGGATGCCCATTCATTGGAATGAAACCAAAGTTCAAAATATCCCACTTTCTCACAAATCAGAAATTCCAAGTTTCACCAGCTGTAGGGAACTCTGGCAGATAACAGGAGCAATTGATTGCAGCACTTGCAAATTTTCCTTATAGTAATTTGTATTGCAATAGACCCTGAGTGTGTAAAATTGTTGCCAGTGCTCTGGGTGGCCCAGATGCTTTGGAGCTCTAGCATATAGTCCAGTGGCATCATGTAGGAGACGGACCAAGACCATTCAAAAGTTTTAAGAATACTGTGAATCATGGAAGAATGTAACTTTACAAGAAGCCAGCTGCAAGCTGGGAACACTTGAGCATTAGTTAACAAAGCTATGTAATATTGCGAAGTCATGTTAATTTGAAGTGTTAACAGAGGGACTAATTAGAGACAAATTATTTGTGATATAACTGGTAAAAGTGTAGCTATTTACCTCTGATAAAAGAAAGAAGGGGTGACAATGATACTGAAAAACAACATATTTCAAACTGAGAAAAGTTAACATTTATTACATAGCACATAATTAACCTGTGGAACTCCTTGCCACGTGATAGAACTGAGACAAAGAACTGTCCACAAAGCTAACTCTGGGATTAAAAATAATACTGAGCCATCCTGCATGTTTATCCTGACAGTTATAAGTATGATAGTTAATGGCAAGAAATCCACCTATTAGTAGTCCATGTTAAAATAGTACAGTGTGCTTAGCAATTTCTGCTGAACTTTCCACATCATGTAGCCTTGTCCAACCCAGACAAAACAGAGCAGGTTAAGTGAGGGTTAAGCAGATAGACTGCACCTGGGGATGAATCAGGGCTTGAAAGGTTGATTGAAGATAGAACCCAGCGGAGAAGAAATAGGCTGAGCTGGTATAAAGCCAGGAAATTAGCAGCTGAAAGGTGCTATAAGGGAAGTAGTCTGAAGTCATTCCCTGAGAGAATGGAGGTGGGTTTGGGGATACAGCATTAGTTAGTCTGCCATCATGCCTTTGGAGGAGGGAGTTTGAGCTGGTAAAACCAGAGAGGGGGAAGGCCAAAGGATAAGAGCAGAGAAGGAGGAAGGAGCCCAGGGGAACAGCAACAGGGTCTGAGTGCAAACAGACCATAGTTGCTGCACACAGTGTCCCTGTAGTGGAACCTGGAACAGTGAGAGGGCCCTGGTTCCTCTACCAGCCACTGGGAAGTACCACAGACTGGGTAATGGAACAGAAGACTGCTTGAGACAGCTGATTCAGTGGGACTGTGCTACACTGGAAGGGGAGGACCGTACTGTGAGGTGCCAGAGGGATCAGCCATGAAGAGGGAGCATCCTGAGTCCCAGAGAGAGATACAGGGGCCCCAGTGTGAGAAGGGCATATGAGACCTGAGTGGAGCTAACTGCCAGGTCCAGCCACAAGGAGAAGCCCCAGTGGTGAGTGTACCCTGTGACATGGCCTCACAATTTCAATCCTACATTCCTTATGTGCATATAAATGGAAGTTTGGGTTAACAGAGCATGAAGGATTTGGACCGGTATGAGAGCATAGCCTGTTTTATTTATACACTTACAATATTCTAACTCTCTACAGTAAACATTAAATTTAAGTAACAAATGAAAAAATATTTCTTTGGGCTCTCCAGATTTAGAGACTGAGAATCTAACACAGAGATGGCTCTGACTTAAAAACCTAGATTGGTACTTCTAAACTTTGGGGGCCTAGAAGGGGTAGTTCAGAATCCAGAACCAAATTTCCCAACTTTGTATTTCTATAATGAATAGAATCCAGATCCAAGCATCAGCGACAGCTCCAGGCACTAGCGATACAAGCATGTGCCTGAGGCGGCAATCTTTGGGGGGGCACTCTGCTGGTCCCTGTGAGGGCGGCAGTCAGGCAGCCTTTGGCGCATGCCTGCAGGAGATCTGCCAGTCCCACGGATTCGGCGGCAATTCGGCGGTGGGTACACTGATCGGTGGACCTCCCGCAGGCAAGCTGCGAAATCTATGGGACCAGGGACTTCCCACAGGCATGCTGCCGAAGGCAGCCTGACTGCCATGCTTGGGGCGGCAAAAAAGCTAGAGCCACCCCTGCCAAGCATGCATACATTCTGGGTTCAGGTCTGAATTTTATATCTTAAACACATTTCTAGTTAAAAACATGAGAAAAAGAGTGTGTGACGAGTATTTACCCTGTATATGAGTGGGCAGTTTCTCCTTGAATCCAAGCATGGACCATACATCCCTGTTTCTGTATCAGGACAGCCTAGGCGATGCTCTAACTTGCTCAACTCTGGTAAGGTCCCTAAGGCAGTAACATAGCATAATGGAGCCCTGTCATGCTCTCACCATACTACTCCCACCACTACCAAGGCCCTTCTGTGATGCTAGCAAACCAGGTGCCAGCTGATGCCAAGGCCCCAGGGTTCACTAAATACTTACAGATGCATAACTGGAAACCAGTCTGGCTTGCCTGTATGTTAGTATTTTAGAGTTGTAAGAATATGTTTGGTGTTTAGATCT
The DNA here is from genome assembly GCF_003597395.2 of Chelonoidis abingdonii. Classification (NCBI taxonomy): domain Eukaryota; kingdom Metazoa; phylum Chordata; order Testudines; family Testudinidae; genus Chelonoidis; species Chelonoidis abingdonii. Next base: position 81,881,302 of record NC_133769.1, on the reverse strand, counting down.
TATGAATTGCCTGTAGAATGCTGCATGTATTAGTCTGTGTTTTCTGTACCCCATGTAAAGCAATAGAAAACTTTTGTGATGTAAACCTCTAACTGTGTAATTCATCAAACAGAAGAGACGTCTTCTCCAAGGCAAATAATGGCTTCCTACAGATGATGATAGGTCCTGCCCAGTCAGAAGGCCTTTGAAACCATATGAACCATTGTGAAACATCAAAAGAACAAAGACTTTGTTAAGTGTACGCTTCATCCCCTCCAGGAAGTGACAACCTTTGCATGAAATCATCCCATCAGCTTGGGCTCCGGGGAGAAGCGGATAAAAATCCTTGACAAGGAGAAGCTAGGTTTCTTTTTTACTCAGGGCCGTCCTTAGGATTTATGGTGCCCTGGGCGGGATTATTAAACTGGTGCCCCTGTGCCTGACTTGCTTTGAGCAACACAAACATAAGCTTACAGTATTGGAAAACTTGCCACATGCATGTTATTAAAACCAGTTTAACTTAATTAAGCACACTGTACTGCTGATGGACTAGCACTAAAGAAGTAGCACTATAGAAAAAATTCTGATTTGACAGAATGATGCAAATAATATAATTTTTTAATTTGTCACCATTTTATTGGAAATTTATATGAAGCAGTATTGAAACAAGGATTTGTTTTTAATTAAAAGCAATCTTTCTGGCTTTTTTGGCTGCAAAATCAGTAATAATGTCATCGTATGACAAAGACAAAGTGATGTCTTGTTTGATTGCAAGAACAGCAAGACCGGTCAAGCGTTCCTGACTCATTGTAGAGCGGAGATAGTTTTTAATGAGCTTTAGTTTTGAGAAACTCTGTTCTCCTGATGCTATTGTTACAGGAATTGTCAGTAGAATACAAGTGGCAATGTATGCATTAGGATATATATATATCAACAAGTTTGCTGGTATGAATAAACTGTACAATGTCCATCATCGATTTTGCATGTGGCACTCAATGACAGTGTACTCAATTCTTCATACAGTTCAAGTCCATTTAAATCAAAACTCTCACTGTGCTTCAGGAGGCTCTCTAGGTTCTTGCACTTTGTCATTAGTTGCCCTTGTTTTCCTATTTCGTTGAATTTGATCCAGCTGAGTGAATGGAACCCCAGGCCGACAGTGGGTTGAGTGGCTCAGCTGAGGTCTCAGCTACCAGCCTGTTTAGCCTGCTGCCAGCCTGGGGTTCCTTGGGGGTCCCCAGAACAACAGTGGGTGCTGAGTGGGGCCGGCGGCTGGGACCTCGGCTGGCAATGAGGCAGCAGCCGGAACCTCAAAACATCAAAAATCAGCTGGCATGCCACCTTTGGCACGTGTGCCGTAGGTTGCTGACCCCTGCTCTATACCAGTGGTTCCCAAACTGGGGTTCGCGAACCCCTGGGGGTTTGCAGAACATTACAGGGGGTTCGCCAGAAAAATTTCACTAATGGTGGCCAGAGGACCCCGGGTATTGGAGACAGCAGGTCGGACCCAGTTGCAGGGTAGACACCCCGAGCCACAGGAAGAGCGGGGCTGGGCAGTTTGGGCTGGCAGCCCGAGTTCTGGTGGTCAATGCGGGAGCTGGCAGCCCAAACCCCAGCGCTCCGCACGGGGCTGGTAGCCCAAGCCCCAGGGAGAGTGGGGCCGGGCAGTTGGGGCTGGCAGCCCAAGTCCTGGCACTCCGCAAGGGAGCCAGCAGCCTGAACCCCAGTATTCTGTGCGGTGCTGGCAGCCTGAGTAACAGGAAGAGTGGGGCTGGCAGCCTGAGCCCTGCCCCCATCAGCAGGGGAGTTGGCAGCCCGAACCCCAGCCTGAGCCCCAGGAAAAGCAAGGCGGGCAGTTGAGGCATTCATCACACTGAGGAAATTAAAACTTAAATCCCTGAAAATATTCATTTTTAGGAGGGGGTTCATGACATTTCACAATTTAGTGAAAGGAGTTCGCGGGCTGTTAAAGTTTGGGAACCATTGCTCTATACACTAGTAAGGAGATGAGCATATTACAGTTGTTGGAGGGCTCTATTTAGCAGTAACAGGGCTATAGGAAAGTCAGTCAACATTTCTGTTTCTCTGATGAAAACTGGCCACTCCCTTCCCATACCAAACTTGTCACAAATAATTTCAACAACTTAGTTTCTGGTTTGGCTAAGATATTGATTTTTAAATAAAAAAATTGAAATTGAATTCAGAATTGTTAGCAAGATTTTTGGCAAACAAATTTGTTAAATGACAATCTAAATGGCAACACAGCACTGCTTTCATACTTGGCTCACCCTCCAGCCTGCTGGTCCAACAGCTGCAGTAGAGGAGGAGATAGGTGGAAAACTGCAGGACCCAAAATCCACCTCTTGGGTGCAGAGTGGCAACAGCAGTAGCAAACCCTCAGGTCTGATCACACGCCAATGGGCACACACGCCAGCCCAACGGACCATGATGAAGTTAAGCACAGCATCTGATCTCAGGGACAGGACACCCATGGAGCCACAGCAGCTCATCCTGTCCTGTGCAGCTCCGCCTGGGGAGAGACGTGCTCCCCAGCTAGGGTGACAGATCCAGATATCCTGATTTTAATAGGGCAGTCCGATATTGGGGCTTGACTTATATAGGCACCAGAGCCTATATAAGAAAAGACCCCAAAATTGGACTGTCCTTTAAAAGTGGACATCTGCTCAACCCCCTGTCCTGATTTTTTGCACATGCTATCTGGCTATCCCCAGCCCAGTTCTGTGCAACCATTCCAATCCTGGCTGCCTGCCAAGGAAGTGAGTTACTTTCACTGTCATTCCTCAGTAGGCAGCCAGGAAGGGGATGGGGGAGAGAGGGGTGCTCCATGGGGGGAGGGAGAAAGGTGGGGTGCTCTGTGGGGCAGGAAGGAGAAGAATGGATGTTATGGAGGACAACAAAGGATACTGCCAGAGCTGCTGAGCCTGCCTCACCTCATGCTGGGGGAAGGAGTCACACTCACAGGTGAGTTCCTTCCTCCACCCCTTCCCAGAGACCCCAGCAGCCAATCCCCTCCCTCAGACTGTGCTTCATTCCTCTCTCTAGGACCCAACAGCCCTGCTCTTACATGTTCCACTGCTTCCCGTCTGTCCAGGCTCCTGGCAAAGCGGTGCCCCCAGACCTAGTGGTGCCCTAGGTGGCTGCCTATTCTGCCTATGGCTAAGGACAGTGCTGTTTTTACTGCTTGGACTCTAAAGGGTAAGAATCAACAAGCATAAGCAAAACACCCCTCTGGCTGTTTTGCCTGAGTTAGCCCTAAAGGATATATGGAGTTTGCTTATTATAGAAGTTTCTATTATCTTTTGGAATCTAAAACTGTAACTCAATTGTGTGTGTTTGTTTAGTTGCTTTAACCTTGTAAATAATTCTCATTTTCTTTTCCTAGTTAATAAATCTTTAGTTAGTTAATTAGTGTTGGCTACAAGCATTGCGTTGGAGAGATCTAGAGCATAAGCAAGCTAGGGTGGGGGGAGAGGTAGTTCAGAGGTTTGAGCATTGGCAAACTAAACCCAGGGTTATGAGTTCAATCTTTGAGGAGGCCACTTAGGGAATCTGTGGCAAAAATCTGTCTGGGGATTGGCCCTGCTTTGAGCAGGGGGTTGGACTGGATGACCTCCTGAGGTCCCTTCCAACCCTGATATTCTATTATTGTTCTTTGGGGACTGGGAGTAACCTGAATATTCCTAGTATAAGGGACTCTCTATCACAGAAGGAGGCTTGCCTGGATGGTAGGATAGACCAGAGTTCCCAAGGGAACTGTCTGTGACTCCATGGGAAGGCTGTTATAGTGTTTGTGGCATTCACACTTGCTACTGGGCTGATGAAATCTATTTCCTGACAGTCTGCCTTGAGGTTGGCACCCACATTCATAAGCCACTCCAGACAGCGTGACATCTTCTTCTCCTGGTATGCTATCTACACTGGTGGGGAGGAGCAAGGTAGGGGAAGAGGGATCCTGGCACAGAAATTTGATCTGCTGGATTAATGTCAGTGGGGAGTTTCCCTCTGTCAGAGAAATTCCCCAGGGACCAGCTAAAGCTAGAGCTACCTCTTTGCATTGCCTCAGCAGCACAAAAGGAACAAAGTATAATAGAGAAGCTAACTCTCTGATGAATTCTTATAATTATAGAACTGTGTCACTCCATATTTATAATCAGAGCTGGTGAAACATTTTCCAACACAACCATTTTTTTGGTTCAATTGAACTGAAACATTCTACAGAAACAGGACCACTTCATTGTAACTTACAGCAGAAACTAGGAAGACATGCTGCCTGGTGTCTCTGCAGCCCACCTGGTGGACTGTCTGGCTCCTAGCAGCCCATCAGGAGTGTTCCCTAGCTCCCTGGTATCCCCAGGCAGCCCAATCACTGTTCTGTCAGGCTTCCTGCTAGTCATCTCCCTCTTGCCAAATTGGTGAGTGGGCTGTTAGGTGGCCTGTCTAGCCAGAGAGCCAAGTCCACCCCCTGACAAGCAGCTGGGGATCCAGGGATGCTGGGGAGTATATTTTGTTTTGAAAAGAGAATGTTTTAGTGTTTCCAAAATGAAACATTGTGGAATTTCCATTCATGAAAAATTTTGTTTCTAATATTTTGCCCCAATTTCTGAGTGTGGCGGGGGAATGTTTATGAAACCTCAATTTTTTCATCCAATAGAAACTCTATTTCTCAGTCAGCTCTACTTAAAGTATCTAGGACAAACATTTTTGACCAAAAGATAGAAAATACATACTGTTTATATGGTGTTTTCATGGATTAATCTTGTATATCTGCCTATTTGGGTACTATAAATGGGTATGTTTTCTGTATGGTACCTATGTGGACTTGTCTCCTCAATCTCTTGGATAATTATGGCAGTTATATGTAATACTTTTTTACCAGTTTACCATGATTATGGCACTATCAATCTGGTACTACAGAAACACAGATGCAGTCCTGCAGCCATGCCAGACACTAAAGCAACATAAAGTTTTTTTTATTGTTATATTACATGCAGCCCCTTGAGAGGCAGAAGCTAGGCTGACACACAAATTCTTCCCTTGACCTTGCTGCATCTACAGTGGGGATGAGGTCAACCTAACTAGGTCAGAGTGTGAAATTTTTCACAACCCGGAATGATGTGGCTAGTTCAACCTAAGTTTTAGGTGTAGACCAGGTCTAATCCTTTCAGAGAGACTGCATGATTTGATTTCTATCACACACAAAATACTAATATGATTTATAGGAGTGTGATTTGGTTTACAAGCAAAATCTTCAAAAACAACACACTCATCACCAGATGACAAATTCTCTAACAGCATCAGCACCAGTTATTCCTAGTGCCTAAGCTCCTACTTAACTTTAAACACCTCTTTAAGCCCCATTGAATTTGATTGCTTGAAGTGACTGGCTGAATAGCACTGGCATAAGTACATTGTAAAACTTACTGATGTGCTTAAGGGCTTTGCTGAAATGGAGCCTTAAAGCCTATACAACATGATCAATGCAAGTAGAGTTGTACCTTCTTACATCAGCAGTACATTTCTCTTGATTTTGAGAGGCAGCAAACTATTTCCTTGAACTTCATTTGTTGTTTCCTTTATTTCCACAAGATGATGCTATAACTCAAAAAATCATACAGATGCAGACTGATTACAGTTTTAACTTGTCCCTGCAAGGGGTGACTTAAGTTTTAAGTGTGATACAGCTGTTAGTTACAACATACTGCATATAAGAAATATACACATCTGTTTGAACTTACACATAGAAACATTCCAAAATCATGAATGTATATTGACCACCATTTTCAATCCTGGATGCCTAAAGTTAGGCACTTACATCATATTTAGGTACTGTGGCTTGATCTTGAAAGGCGCTGAGCATTCAGGCTTTGGTCCAGGAAAATGTTTAGTCATGTGCTTATCTTTGAACAAATGCAGAGTCCAACTGACTTCAGTAGGACTGCTTGTGCTGAAATGTAAGCATGTGCATAAATGCTTATGTGCTGCATTACACGGAGGCACACCCACAATAACTAACCATTTTTTAACGTTGAGGCCAAGAGCCATTTGCAAGATGTGGATTTGAATCTGGATTCAGAATCTCAGGGTGGGGGAGCGTTGTTCATCTCTGGCATTTTGATTCAGGCCCTTCTCGAGCTGCAAATAAAGGTTCCAGGTGTGGGTTGAGGGAGCACAGAATGTGTGTGCCTGCTGGTCTGATTGCATTCTTATTGTCTGGCCGATACCTCAACCCAGACTGCATGAACCCCATCCTCTCCTTAGATATGTCATGTTGCAACAAGTACAGAGTCTGCCATAGTATGTGCAATATAAATAAAACTAAGAAATAGAGAACAACACATCTGTTAGTAGATTTAGTCTGTAGCATAAAAGGCAAGGCTAGAAAGCCTTGAACTGTGTTCTATTATTAGTGATTTGCAATACATTGTAGCAGAGCTGTTGTCACTATATCTATATGCTATGTGTCTCCCATTTTTGTCTGAGCACGAAAACTCAAATCAAGTTCCTCCAGGTGAGTCTTTGGATCAACTCACTGGTATACACACACTTGTATCCTCTCCTGCCCTTTCCTTCCAGACAGTAGTATGCTGCAGGCGTTTATGCTGCAAATGAGCACCTAACTGGAAAGACTGATGTTTCAAAGCAGCACTTGCCAGTTTTTCCCCCTTTCAGAATATATTAGTAAAACTTACCTATGCTGCATTTGAATTTGTCCAAGACACTTCATATCTTTCTAGACATGAGCCTTCATTATTAAATTCACATCTGGCAGAAACGCTAAACACAAGAGAAAAAAATTAAAAATGGTGAGATGCTGTGCAAAGATAATTTCCTGTAGTTGCCTCAAAGGCGTCATTCCTCTTATGACTGAGCATTTTCCTCTTCAGGTCAATAAAAAAGACAAGTGCTGCATAATTACTCTGGAAAAAATCCACTTAGCTGAAATGAGTCTAGCGTAAATAATGGAATGTGTCCACATTAGATCACCTGCAAACTATCTGTTTCAGATTTGTGGGAATGTCATCTAGTGGTTAGCACATAGGACTAAATCAGGATTCTTAGGTTTTTTTTGAGGCTTGAGTCTGCCAAAACTGTGTATATATGACGTTGGGCAACTTACTTAACTTCTCCATTGTCCAATAGGGGATATAGATCTCTCTCCTGGAGGGTGTGAGGATTGATTAAATAATGCCAGTAAAACACTTTCAGGTTATTGGATGAAATAAATGATACAGTAATATATGGCCCTTATATTACAAATAAAAATGATGTTCTGCATAGGACTGGTTTAATTGTTTTTTGCAGAAAATGTGTTTCTGTAGAAAAATATTGTTAAGATGACAACACAATTTTGGGGGGTAATTCATTTTCAAACACTTTTTGTTTTTTTTTGGTTCAATGAAATTTCAAAATTATGGGACCTCCTCCCGCTCTCTGCCCCCCCCCCCAATCCATTGGACAACACTTTGGGACAAGTTAAAGTGTGTAAAGTTATGAATGTGCATAAATCTTTGTAGGATTGGGGACTCTATATTGAATTCTGAGGAGTAGTCTAACGTGTAGTTTTTAGTTTCACTGCTAGAGTATACTTCCAATCTTTCCTCTTATTTTTTCAAGAACAAAAGGTTCCAGTCTGACACATGTAAATACATATGTCCTTAATCTCTCTGTGGCAATGCTATTTTCACAGAATACAGTTCCTTTAGCATAAGCACCGTCTATAATCTTTTCTCCACTCCCACCAAAATATTTTTTCCATAGTTCTTTATGTAAATAATCATTGCAGCTTTCTCTAGTTACAAGGTCACAACAGGCATATAGTGTCTGGGATTTAGGATTCTTTTCTTTTGAACTCAAATAACTTTGAATGCACCGTCAATATTACTGCTGAGTTTACTCCATAAATCAGAACTTCCTTTTTGATTTTCAGAAATGTTTTCTATACCTTCAGTAACTTTCCCAACCAGGTGTTAGGAAAGAATTCCCCCTGTGGCAACTAGGAAATGTCCTTTTCAGGACCAGCCCTGGACATGTAAGAAAGGCAAATACAACTTTAAACTTCCTCCATTCTTTAATAGTTTGGCTTCACAGAGCAGGCATTCCCTTCTGGTGCACTCTGCCAAGTTGCTGACTGCTAGCAATGCTGGCTCCATGAGCTTGTCTGTATGTGCCTCTGGTTAACCTGACTTTTTCACCAGCTCTAGCTCAGTACAGAGATTCTCCCCTGTTCACTGGGGTGTAAAGACCTGTAATCTAGGGTGGGCCAAGTTTCAGCAGAAGAGGATGCATGGGAAACCCACACTCATAGGCACTAGAATTAGGGGTGCTGCTGCACACCCCCTGAACTGAAGTGGTTTCCATCATATACAGAGATTACAGTTTGGTTCAATGGCTCTCAGCAACCCATTGAATGCTTTCAGGCCACTCTCTGAAGGTTGAGATTAGGCCCTGACTGGCTCACTTGCACTTTGTATTGTGTGAATGGGGTCTTCTTCAGTTGGAAGCCTAGGGTATAGAATATCAGGGTTGGATGATCATCTAGTCCAATCCCATGCTTAAAGCAGGGCAAATCCCCAGACTGTTCATTTTTTTTTTTTTTTAGCCCCTGTTCCCTAAATGGCCCCCTCAAGGATTGAACTCACAACCCTGGGCTTAGCAAGCCAATCCTCAAACCACTGAGCTATGCCTCCCTTAAGTAATGGCTAGGGAAACATTCAGCATTACTGGTGGAGGTATAGGTGTCAACTTGACATCTGTACCACCAGGAAGGCAGGACGGACAGGTAAGAGCCTGGCATTTACTGTGCTGGGGTTTGTATATGTAAGGGAGGGGGCAGATGACAGCTTGTCATCCTCACTGTCAGAGAGGCTTTTCAGCCATTAGGCCGATAAATTCATTGTAAGGAAGATAGAAAGCTTGCTTTCTGCCAAATCTGAACCTGTTGTGGGGGACACATACATTCAATATACAACATCATACTCTGCCTTCTGGTCCTTTCTGTCTTTATCAACTATTTGTAACCCAATCCATTAGCTTAATTATATCTTCCTCTCACTGTCTCCCACCCGTGCTCCCCCTCACCCCATTGCTGCCCTCTGTCTTTCACTTCCAGCTCCCCATGTCATCCCTCTGTAGTTGGCTGTCCTCTCCTCCTCAACCTCTCTTTGCAATAGCTAGCTCTTCTCTTATGCCTACTGCTCAGACTTTGCAGGCAGGACATGACTGCAAGGCTAAAATGAAAGCTGTCAAATACTTTGCTACCCAAGTGCTTTGAATTCAGTTCAGATCCAAGTGTCAATACGTTTAAAAATTGAGCTCGCCTCCCCTGAGTTTTGGAACATGACAATTAAGCCTGAGTACTATCCAAACCAGGTCAAATTTGCAGCTAAGGTTCCATCAAGCCAAAATTACATGAGGGCTAGACCTGTTTCGTTGCTTCTGCCAATACACCAGTGTTCAAAGGGCAGAGGCTTACCACTAGTGAATTGATCAGCATACTTTGATAGTAATCAGTCACAGGCACTGACATTTTTGCCAGTAAATTGAGATTTTCATCTGAGATGATCTTGTGGTAGGTTTACCATAGATGCAACAAAAACAACGAGGAGTCCAGTGGCACCTTAAAGACAAACACATTTATTTGGGCATAAGCTTTCATGAGTAAAAACACACTTCTTCAGATGCATGGATACATCTTCAGGTACATGCATCTGAATAAGTGGGTTATCTGAAGATGTATCCATGCATCTGAAGAAGTGGGTTATCTGAAGCAGTGGGTTTTTACCCATGAAAGCTTATGTCCAAATAAATCTATTCATCTTTAAGGTTCCACCAGACTCCTCATTGTTTTTTGTGGATACAGACTAACACGTTACCCCTCTGGTAATAGATACAACAGAATATTTTACCTGTAGCATTTTTCTTTCTTTCTTTCTTTTAATAGTAGCCAGAATAGCACACCCTACTTGTATGCCTTTTTTTCTATTTCCCAGAACCTTTTCCGGTGTGTTGCACAAAACTGTACTGCTTCATTAGCTTTTACTTCTGCACATTAGCAATTCCAGTGAGCAACCTGTAATGCTTTGTTCAAACAGAATTCTCATCCACTGCAGCTGAAAACAGCTTTTCCTTGATAAAAGTGTAACCAAAATAGATGAATCAGAGCAGCTTTTTGTATCCAATAAGTGGCAGATGTATATCTACCAGAGAAGCACGGAACTGCTTAAGTGAACAGGAATCAGTTTTACAAGAACTGCACTGTGGATGTTTTAATACTCAATATATATAAATAAAGCCCTTTCCTTCCAAAGTAAATGTCACATCTCCCTCTTACATTAAGTTGTCTTTGTAAGTGGTGCATTATGTTTCTTTGCACTCTGTTGAAAGCTGCTAATAACAAGAGGCGTGAGAAATGTTTGTGTTTTTTGCCTTTACCATCTTGAGTGCTCATAAGAAATCTTGTTTATAATTTACATCCATAGAGGTCACAAAAACAGGTGTTTTTTGACCTCTGAGGTTTTAAAGTAGCTTATACTTATGCTGAATTAGAATTTTCCAGAGATTCAAACCTTCTCCACAAAGAATTTTTAAAACAAAAGTATGGGCTTGGGAAGCAGAGTTGCATACAGCTTTTCATACACAGGCTAATACCAGCAACTCTAAGGCTATTTTAATTTGGGCGTAAAAATTAATGTTTCAATATACTTGTTCAGTTATTTTTTGTAATAATAATTAATAATAATATAATAATCAAGGGCAACATGGTGCAGCATGCCTGGGATGCTGAAATTATCCAGGCTTGTATTGTCTGTCCTGTTTTTATGCCAGGCTACAGGTACTGTTTTCCAATCAGGCAAAAATACAACTGATTCTGCTCAAAGAAAATACAACCGATTCTGCTCAAAGAAAGTGTGCTCCTGCTGGGAGCAGAGAAGCAAGTTGAAGGCCTCTTAGCAGCAGGTGGTATCATTTCAGAAAAGTTTGGGCCAGGTGAGGGAGGACAAAATTGTCATCTTATAAACATCTTACTGTGATTACTGTTATATCCTGTGAAGTCTGGAGGAGGGCACAAAAGTGGAAGACAAATTGGAACATACAGACTCAGGGAAAGTCTTCAAGGAGCAAACCAATGTCTGGTATGCTGTTATGGGAATGGCAACTGCTCCTCTTGCTCATTAGCCAATGACACCCTTGCTAGGAGGGGACAGTATTTAATTAGCTGGGATTCAAACTAGGATTTTCTGGTAAGTGTGCTGAGTTTTCCCACAATGAAAATGTAATGTCATGAATATATTCATTTTAGATGAAATTTACTCCAATGCAGAGAGCTAGTATAAGGTCTGTGAACCATACAGGCCTAATTTTTATTATTTATTATATGTATTTTGGCAAAGCCTACAGGCAAAGGCCTCATTGTGCTAGGTACTGTATGAGCTCATAATACGCTCCGAAGAGAGAAAAATGGCAGTGTATGTCTGCATTGCAATCATGGAGTGTGACTGTAACGCGTGTAGACATAGATGAGGTAGATGGCTCAATCCCTGTGACTGTACTATAGACTTTAAGGCCAGAATGGACTGTCATGATCATATAGTCTGACCTCCTGCACATTGCAGGCCAAAGAACTTCACCCACCCACTCCTGTAACAGACCCCTAACCTCTGACTGAGTTAATGAAGCCTTCAAATCATCATTTTAAAAGTTCAAGTTGCAGAAAACCCACCATTTAAACTAATTTAAACCTGCAAGTCTCCCCAGAGTCTCAGCCAATCTTTCCCTGGGGAAAATTTTTTCTTGACATCCAAATATGGAGGTCAGTTAAACCTGGAGCATGTGGGCAAGACCCAGCTGCCAGACACCTGGGAAAGAATTCTGTGTAGTAACTCAGATCCATCCCCATCTAGTGTCCCATCATTGGCCATTGGAAATATTTGTTACATGTCATTGTAGGCAGTCTCCTCATACTATCCCCTGCATAAACTTATCAAGCTCAGTCTTGAAGACAGTTAGGTTTTTTGCCCCCCTTGAAGGCTGTTCAAGAACTTCACTCCTCTGATGGTTAGAAACATTCATCTAATTTCAAACCTAAACTTATTGATTACCACTTAATATCCATTTATTCTTGTGTAAATATTGGCATTTAGTTAATATAACTCCTATCCCCCCCCCCCAGTATTTATCCCTCTAATGTATTTATAAAGAGCAATCATATCTCACCTCAGCCTTCTTTTGGTTAGGCTAAACAAACTGAGCTCTTCAAATCTCCTCTCATTAGATAGGTTTTCCATTCCTTGGACCATCCTCGTAGCCCTTCTCTGCACCTGTTCCAGTTTGAATTCATCTTTATTAAACACAGGAGTCCAGAACTACACCTGGTATTTTAGATAAGATGTCACCAGTGCCGTCTATAATGGTACTACCACTCCCCTGTCTCTACTCAAAATACCTTTCCTGATGCATTCTAGGACTGCATTAGCCTTTTTCACAGCCACATCACACTGGCCATTAATACTCATCCTGAGATCAACCAATACACCCAGGTTTTTCTCCTCCTCTGTCGCTTCCAACTAATAAGTCACCGGCTTATAGCAAAAATTTTTTGTTGCTCCTAAGTGCATGACTTCGCACTATTAAATTTCTTAACATTTCTATTACTCATTTTCAAGGTCATCCAGATCATCTTGTATAATTTTCTAGTCCTCTTCCATATTGGCAATACCTCCCAACTTTGTCATCCACAAATTTTATTAGCACACTCCCACTTTTTGTACCAAGGTCATGAATGAAAAATGAGATTGCTCCCAGACCGATTCCTGAGAAATGTCACTAGTACTCTCCCTTCATCCTGACAGTTCACCTTTCAGTATGACATGTTAACTCTTTAACCAGTTCCTTAACCACCTTTCAATTCTCATATTAAGCTCCACTTCTCCAATTTAACTAATTTCCCAAGTGGAACTGTATCAAATGCCTTATTGAAATCCAGGTATATTAGATCTACTGCACTTACTTTGTCCAAACAATCAGTTATCTTCTCAAAGAAAGAGAGATCAGGTTAGTCTGGCATGATCTACCTTTTATAAAACCATGTTGCAGTTTATCCCAATTACTGTTTACCTTTATGTCCTTAACTACTTTATCTTTCAAAATTTGTTCAAAAACCTTCCATGCAAATGAGGTCAAATTAACGGGCCTGGTTTCCTGGGTCACTTTTTTTCCCCATTTCTTAAAAAATAGGTACTCTATTAGCAATTCTTCAGTTTCAGGGTACAACCCTTGAGTTTGTTTTGGTTTTGTTTATTTAAAGATATGGTTTTGTTCAAAAAAAAAAAAATTGAGGGGAAGTTCTATGGTCAGACTAGGTCTATGCCTAACTAGTCCAGGAGGTCATACCAAATCATCCCAATGATCTCTTCTGGCCTTGGAATCTATGAATTTTTGTATTATTAAACCTTAATTATGGTATTTCCTAACTTTTGAACTCTTGACTTTGCAACTTTCATAATGTTATTTGCATATAATATACACAAAGAATAAAATACAAATTCTGTCATTGAACCTCTATGGCTATTAACAGTGCTGAACAAATTATGCTGAATTCACCTTCTGCCTATCACTGTGATTTGTTGCCCAACAGTCTATAACATAGGAAGAAGCAAATAATGCACACATTACATTTTCCAGTAGGTAATAAGGTGAAAGAAAGACATATCTTATTATTTTTTTAAAAAATATGTTATTTAAAAAGCTTTTGAAGCTGCTCTTAATCTCTCTTCAGAGATTTTTGAAGGACAAAAGTGGTTTTTGATGATTCTACTGTTGGATAAGGTACAAGGTTCTTATAACAAAGTGTAGGGTCATTTGTTTTTTTCTCTCTCTCTAACTCTCTTTTTTTGGTTTTTTTGGGTTTTTTTTTGAGGGAAGAAAGATCAGCACCAATCTGTCAGTTTGCTTAATACTAGTCAATGACAATTTAAATATGCTTGCTGTGTGAATCATAAAACGTAATGTTTTGCGACCTGCCTGGCCATACACAAATCAATTATATGGATGATTCTACAGCTGTGGGTCTTAGTGGTCTGCAGAATGCAACATTTTTGAAAGCAGAAGTTATAAAACTGGGTGGCCAAGTGTGGGTGTCTGAAAATTTTTGCTGTTGTGGTCTACAGAGTGATAAAGATTAAGAACTGCTGAATTAAATAAATGAACAGATCACAGCAAAATAAAATTGTTTTATGAATTTGACTAAGAACTGTGTAGGTTTGAAATGTTTTTAACAGTTACCAGGGCTATTATTATTCGGAATGTCATGGTTATGGACAAGCTTTGTTTCAGACCTTTCTTTTGGTGGAACAGCCTGGTCCAACCACTTTTAGACAGGATATCTGGGCTACAGCCTCTTTGTTCTTACCAACCATGTTAACCCACCAGCCCCAACTGTGTTCAACATCTGCAAGCCCTTTTCCTCGAGGAGCTTGAGACTCATAAACAGCTCCATCAACATTAAGCATTATTTATTAACTCCCCCAAAGGTACATAGCAATCAGAGACAAGGCTTAAAACAAAGGCCTATAGGGCCTCACTTAATCTTTTCTTGCAAGATTTCACTGACACTCTGTGAGCTGCTTCTCACAACCCGTTCACTGCCTTCCTTTCTAGGCCCGCGTCCTTTAATAGTTTAGTATCCCCTTTGATCCTAGGCTCAGCCTGGTAAAAGTAAACCTGGTTGGAGCCAAGCAAGGGCATTTCCCAATTAAAAGCTTCTCCATTGTTCCCTGAAGCAGACTTATATCTGTCATTGTTTCATTTCCTGTTTTCTTCACCCCCTAACAGCTTCCTTTGATTTAATTCTATGTTGTCAGGCAGGATAATAAGAAACAGGTAAACTGAGGGCATGTGATATTTATAAAAATACTACACATAACTCCCTCATTCTCCACAGCTTTTAACTTTTGGACAATTGTATTCCATCATTTTGAGATATTTCCTGCAGTGATGAAGAATGGCAATTCACCAGGGAGTTGAATTTGGTGGAAAAAACCTCTCCAAGGTTGTTAGGTAAATGTTTTCTGGAATATTAAAGGCAGAATCCCCAGAAACCTGCTATCAGTGACAATTTCTGTGACAAGGGAAGAGAAAGTAATGGTGATTTATTCATCATACTATTCTGTATATTTTAGATTGCACACCAAAAATAATTGTTGGCTGCAGAATTCTAAAGAATTTGTTTGTGGTACACATGCAAAAAAGAACAAACAAGGATTGTCTTCAAAGGGTGGCACAACAGCAGCAATGTATTGGTTATCACACAAGTGTGTTGTCACTGTGACATATAGGATATACACGTAACTACCATATTTCAGAATGTTTCTTTTCAGTGTTTGATTTTAAAAAGAATAACATACAGGTGAGAGGCATAGAAACACAAAGTGATATCCATCAAAGTTCCTCCGCCCCATAGGAAAACTATTCAAATAAATTAGATTTACCCAGAAATCCTTCTCTTAACTACCTTCATCAAAAGTCCGTTATCAAAATGCCTATGATGTTTCATGAACCTGTGTCATCTTGCCATAAACTTCATCTTTCTTAGTCCTTATTCTTGCTGTACCATTGATTACCCAGTGGCAAGTCAGCCTCTTGCTCTATTACCATGTGCTAACCCTCAATATAAAAATATTTCTTTTGTACATTTTTAAAAATAATAGCTGATATTTTGTGTCAGTGATGGGAAAATTGCTAATTTCACTGTGGTTTGTGTATAGCACTTTTCATATATAGAAGTCAGGAGGTTTGGGAGGCCCTGGAGTATAACTTGTGAAAAATAGCAAATATTCTGTTTAATTGAATTCTGTACCAAAAGGATCATAGACATCTGCCCAAAGGGCCATCACAAAAGTTTGAGTATAGATGTATATAATGACTAAAAAATCCCCTGATAAACCTAAAAATATTCAAAAAATGTTTTTTTGAGAGAGACAAGGTGGGTGAGGAGGTCTTTTAGAGGTCCAACTTCTGTTGGCGAAACACACACTTTAAAGCTCCATGGAGCTGTTCTTCAGGACCTGATAAAGAAAAACTCAGTGGATCTTGGAAGTGTGTCTCTTTCACTGACATAAACTGGTCCACTTAAAAATATTACCTCACCCATCTTGTCTTTCTTCTTCTCACCATGGCTACAACATCATTGCAAACAATCTTTTATTTTGACATTTTGAAATGAAACTTTTTGATTTTTCACTTCAAAATTGCTTTTGTTTTGAAAATTCCTTTAATTTTATTTTTAAAACTTTTAAAAAGATAAATAGTGCTCAAAATCATAATGAGCATACGACTTGAAACAAATTTTAAAACAAAACAAAACAAAAAAGGTTTTCTGTGACAAAACAATTTAAAGAATTTCATTTTCAGCTCAACCTGAAACTGTTGTTGTTGGGTGTTTTTTTTTTGTTTTGTTTTTTAATTTTTGGAATAACCATCCAACTGAAAAATTATTCATATGGCTCTAAACTACAGTGCCAGATAGCCAAATCTCTCACTAATTGCTTTATTAAACGCAAATAGCTCGTCACCAAAAAAAACATTTCTAAAGGGCCAAGTGAACAGTCTGTACTAATGGCCTTCAAAATAATACTTAAGAATTAAGCCTATTTTATGAGTATGAAAGAGGAAAAAAAAGTCTGAATTAACAAAACTTTAAAATGCCTTGATTATTATTTTTACAATTTACAGATATCTCAGTTAATTTTAATCATGTTGACTGAAAATATATTGTTGGTTTTTTCAAACCAATTTTCTTTGCAGACTGAATTTTCATAATAAAATTCTGAACTCTAGAAAGCTTGGCTTGTAATATCAACTGAACTTTCATATGGGTGAATAACATGATTGTAATATATTTCCTGAATTTAGTTTCCTTTCCATTCACGTTTGGCATCTAGTTTTAAAGTGCCGACAACATTTGCCTCCATGTCTTTCCTGAGAGCAACAAAATAAGTCTAATTTTCCAAAATTATGGATATTGTTTCTATGGCTAGGGCAAGATTTTCCACACTCTGTCCTCCAAATCCCTGCCAGGTCTGTAAGAATTATTATGTTTTCTTCTCTTTTATTGAAGCTGTGTGAAGGAAATGACTGTCTTGGTCTCAGATTTTTGTTTTTCCTTATTCTCTAGTGATTAAGACAGCAGAATTCTCCAGTCATGAACTTTCAAGAGAATCTATTCTGCTTTGTTATTTCAGGTCAACAGGGAAACCATTTGGAATTACTAATGCTATATTTTAGATCTACAGAACTTGCACATTTGGATGAAAGCATGTTCCCTTCCACTTATTTCCACACCTTAATAAAAAAGAGCATCCTGACCTTCCTTTCATATACACTCCCAAATTTACAATAATATATACAAAAAATTTTTAAAGTATATAGATTTTGTCCCAGTATTTATCAGTGCTGGCCTGAAAAAAACAGATCCTAAAACTTTTTCAAATTCTGTGTGGATGTTCTGTAGTTTATTATTAGGCCCTTTCATAAAGAGGCTGGCTTCTTAGAGGGATATGGGCTCAATCTCACTGGTGATAGGATCAGCTCATCTCCCCAGATAGGAAAACCATTGGGTCATTTGACTAACTCAGGCCAAGCTTGAGAAATAAGGAAGAGGCCCAGGAGAGAAAGGAAAGGAAGCTGTGCCAGAGGCTGCAGTGAGCAGGAGACCATTAACCAGGGGAAAGGTTTGTGTGTGGAGGGCCACTTGGACACTTAGCCTGTGGAAGACTCCAGGCAAGAAGTCTGAGGAGTCACTGCTGGGAGAGCAGGTGGACAGACCAGCATGGGAGTGGTGCAGAAAAGTGCCTGAACTGTGTGTGATGACGTGTACCCCGTGTTCACCCTTTTATAAGGTTGTAATGTATTTTGTACAAAATATTCCTTGTGAGGAATCGTTTGAAAAGTCATAATCTGCTGAACACTATTGTTCTGGTAAAATGTGTGGCAACATTTTATTTATAGTCACAAGACTCTACTGCATGACTTTGGTATAACATGCTCCAAGGTTAAGAAAAGCAGCCCAAACTAGTTTTTCAGAGTCAAAGACACACTGACACTCCAGCCAGGTGCTATAGGGCTTTCATCAGTTTAAGCAGCCATTCTCCAGCAGATGGGAAGGGGTAAGCAAGAAATTTGCATTCCATCACAGGGACAGTTCAAACCTCATGTCCACAAGAGACTGTTTTTGTCACCATGAGTCAGGAAGGATGTTTCTAGTACAAGAAACAGAATTATAAAGAGGGAAGGAAAACACTGGACTTCGCTTCTCTTCCTCCCATCTCTCTGCTCATGATATCAGTGAATACCTGAAGGACACTGAACTCAGAGGGGACCTGGTCTGGATAGAGACCTAGCGTGTGAAATGTGGTGTGCAGTAAGAGAAATGCCTTTGCTTTGAATTCTGTAAGTTTATTAAGTAAGACTTTAGTTTATATTTTATATTTTTTCTTTTGTAACCAATCCTGACTTTTATGCTTCATTACTTGTAATCACTTAAAATCTACTTTTTCTTTCTGTAGTTAATAATAAACTTGTTTTACTGTTTTATCTTAACCAGTGTTTAGTCCTAACCAGGATTAGTGTGTGTGGGGAAATTCCATTTGGACAACAAGGCTGTTGCATGTCATTTTCCACTGATGAAATGACAGACTTTATGTGAGCTTGCATTATTCAGCAGTATGTTGGGCAGTACAAGACACACATTTCTGAGGGAAAGTCTGGGACTAGAGAGAGTACTGGTACTGATCTGCAATTTAATTAATGAGTGGCTAGCTAGTAGCAGTCAATACCATGTGACTGGGACCAAGTTACATTGCTGGAGACTGTGTTAACTGGCTAGGAGTGGCTGTTCTCACAGCAAAGCAGTGTAAGAGGCACCCTAGGTTGGAGAATGGGGGGCTAGAGGGAGGGGAAACTCAGCTATTCAACAGTCCAGCCTGTACTTTGGGTAATGTCACACTGTGAAAGACAGACCCACAGAGAGGAGTGGGTCAACCCAGACTGAGACTGAGGTGAAGACTTGTTTGTTTTTTTGTTTTGAGTTCTATTTGATTTATGCCATCTTATTGGCAGGACTAAATAAATTGGACTCTTGAGGAGGAAACTTGTTTTAAGTACTGCTGGACTGTGGTGTGGACAACTCAAGGTGCCCTTCAAAGCGGGAAACCGAGGCACGACTGCTGCAGTCATCTATCCATGAGAGGGCACTGGGGAGACTGTGACCCAGTTTCAGGCCTCAGCTCAGCAAAGCACATGCTTAACTATAAGTCACTAGGACTTAATATTAAGCATGTGCTCTATTGCTTTGCTGTATTGGAATTTTGATTATTTTTGAAATTAGTGCATATATCTTTGTGAGTTCACACATCACAATGGCATGCTGCAAAGTTTATATGGCTATTTAAAAACAAACAGATAAATACAATCTGTGGGTGACAATGGGAAGCGTGATTATCCTCAATGTAATCAAAGTAAAATGTACAGTATAATGTCCTCACTGTAAAAATGTTATTTTGGCCATGATTAAGGATATAATTCTGTTGTTGATGTCATGGATTCCATGACTTTAATGGACTTCTGTGACTTTTTTGGCTTCAGCCCACCACAGTGGCAGGGCTAGAGCAGTTATCAGCCCCTGCCCGGGAGCAGTAGCAGGACTGGAGCAGTGGCTGCAGTCAGCCCTGGGGCTTGAGCAATAGCCAGGCTCACAGCAGTGCCCAGAGCTGGGTCAGCCTCCACTGTAAGAGCAGGCTCTGGGGCTAGGGCAGCGGTGGTGCTAGGGCAGTGGCTGGCAGTCAGCCCTTGGTTAAGCTCACCCTCTCACCCTCATGTACTTTTTTAGTAAAACTCGCAGACAAGTCATGGGCTTCCGTGAATTTTGTTTATTTCCCGCAACCTGTATGTGGCTTTTACTAAAAATACCCGTGACAAAAGCTTAATCTTAGGATATGTCTACACTACCCACCGGATCAGCAAGCAGCAATCAATCCAGCAGGGGTCAATTTATTGTGTCTAGTCTAGACATGATTATTCGATCCCCAAGCACTCTCCCATCGACTCCTGTACTCCACTGTCAGGAGAGGTGCAGGCGGAGTCAACGGGGAGCAGCAGCAGTCAACTCACTGCGTTGAAGACACCACAGTAAGTCGATCTAAGTACGTCGACTTCAGCTACATTATTCACGTAGCTGAAGTTGCGTAACTTAGATTGATTTCTTCCCCCTCTCCCCCCAGTGTAGACCAGGCCTTAGTAATGATACACTGTGCTGGAACCAAAGCTAATCCTGCATAATCCACAGCATTGATGGATATGGTGAGTCGTGGTTCACCTGCAATCAGAACCATGATTTAGGACATTTTCATTGACTTCATTGTACTTTAGACCATCTCTTAGAGAGTAAAACTAAGTCCTTCCATTGAGCATGCATAAAGTATGGAGAGAACATAAGTTGTTTAATTGATTGCATAAATGAAATATATGTTGCTTTCTTGCCTCAGTCATAATATGAATTTCTCTGAAGTAGATATGACCTTCTGGCTTTCTTCAACTAGCAGACATTGGTGAAAATATTTTCTCGCTAATACTAATGATATAATTTATTATTATTATTTATTAAATCATGGTCCTTCACTGATCCATGAAGAATCAACAAGTTAAAGCCACCAGAATAAGGAAGGTCACTGAAAATATATTTGAATTTGCCACTTAATAGCCAATGCACAATGTTTCCTTGCTTATTTAGACTTAAACCTTGATAATTGCCAGTGGTCGGAAAACGTTGTGGCAATTCTGATCACCATATTACACAATAGTAGGCCAGCATAGATTGGTTTTGAGGTGTTTGAGATGTTTTATGATATTTACTGGTGTTTATAGACTATTGATTTACTTTTTGGTGTAGGAAGGCGTGTTTTATAACACACACATGAAAAAACCTTATATTGTAGCAAATATTTTGAAATCTCAGATTTGTACAATACATCATGCTTAGAAACTAGATTTATTTGTAAATGTTTTGGTCCAATTAATCTCAAGTAGGAAAAATCACATTCAAGAAACAACAATTGCAAAAAAGACACAGTTATGTTATAATCTTGATGATTTTTCATAGTATATTTTTCACACAAATGATTTTAGATTTAAATAAGAACCATAAAGCACAGTTACTCAAACTAAATATACATTGCTGTCTTTGCTGCATCAGTAATATGAACTTCTCTTGAGTATGTACGGTCTTCTGGCTTTGTTAACATGTAGTTGCCGTTTCAAGATATAAGGAGTTTTTCTCTTCATTATATCTTGGTTTGAATCCTCTTGACTGAAAACATCCTGCTGAAGCATCTGTAAGACATGAGAAGGGACACTGTGGAATCTATGTATTTCTTTGGATTAAAGATAAAGAAAAATATTAATCTCTTGATATTTTTGTAAATCTATGTTCTCTTAATATACTCACTAGAAAAAAAAAGATAACGGACTTTAGTCATGTCAAGGAATTAATTATAAAGCAATACCTATCTACTCTCTAATCAGAGATGATGAGTAAATTTCAAAATTTTCGGGGTGAAATCCTTGTTCCATTGAAGTAAATGTGACTGTTGGCATTGACTCGAGTGAGGCTAAGATTTCACCCTGGGAGCTTTCATTTAATATGGATGAAGCTTTCAGAATTTAAAGTTCTTATATTAACTTCTTTGGTCTAAAATTTAGGCTGGAAATCTCATGAGATTTCAACTACTTGCTAGTTTTAACCTTTCTAGCAATATTAGTAGGCAAAATGAGAAAGTATAAAATTTAAAAAACCAGAAATGTACAAATATCAACAAAAGGGCAGTTGTAAATGTCAGAATGTTCAAGAACAATTGTGCTTTGAGTTTTGCATGACGGGTCAAGTCATTTCTTAATTATCTGAAATGATTTAATACATTCTTATTTTTGCACCTTTTAATCATCAAACACAATCCAACTGGCTGACAGAGAGTTATTCAATTAAAACCTTTGTAGCACTCCAAATTTAATTGTTTGAGGTAGGGCTTAAATTCTCAGAGTATTTCCTGGAGCCCTGGGGCTTGGGACTTCATTCTTGTGGGAGGCATCAGGGTTGGGGCTTCATGCGTCGGGGCTCCCGTGGGATTGAAAATATTTACTGAAGCTCTACTCCATATGGCTATAGCTGAATTTAAGCCCTGCTTTGGGACACTAAAATCTATTGATCACTTAGTAAATGGGTCCTGATCTAAAATCCATTGGAATTAATGAAAAGACTCCAAGTGATTTCAATGGACTTTGGAACAGAGCTTGGATGAATAGTATCACAGAAAGTTGTGTCATGGTCTGTGGAGCCCTTTCTCAAGTTTCCTCAATCCCTTCTTCCCTCATTTTCCTCTCCTCTTTTAAACTTGTCTGATATTTCTTTGCACTCCTTTACCGCACATCTAAGGTGCACACAACCATATTTTCTCTATCTATGGCCTCTCTGAGGCTGGGGAGCCCCAGTTTCTGCTACATGTACCTGCATCTCCAGGGTGAGACACCTCAGTATCATAGTGAAGCATGCCAGTTCTACCGCAGCTACTCTTCAGTGCTAAATGTACTGCTGTTACAGTTCTGTGTAAGTGCTACTGCAGCTCATGCAGATGATTCTGGTGCACAGGCTTGAAAATGCACTGCTGTGGTCCAGCAGATCCAATGGGCTAAATTCTCAGCTGTGCTGAGCATAATTTTGCACAGCTGAGGAGAGTGTGCATACTGCAGAGAGAGCAAAATGGCTCTAAACCACCTTTTCTGCCTCCTGGGCCTCTGGGCAATGCTCATGGGGAAACACCCTGCTTCATGGTATTCCCCAGGGCAACCATAGTGGCTTTGCATTCACGCTGTACTGACATAAGTAGTGCAAATGGCCAACTGCAAAGTGGGCCCAATGATCGTATGCACATACATAAGGCCATCTCCTGCTTTCAGTCACACCTCTGTAAACAGAGTTTAATTTTCTGTTCTGTCAAGAAGCTCATTTTCATATCTCTGCTTAGTTTTGGGGGAATGGCTACAAAGTGTGGAGAAATTATATAGTTAATATTTTACATTGATGTATTCCAAAGCACCCTGCAGCTCTTCAGAAATGATATATGTACAAGAGTGTTTAAGGAAACCACTTAGAGATGGAAAGCACCAGAGAGATAGATAACCAGCATCCAACAATGCAAGAAGGGGATATTTTGGCCAAATATACTGAAACTTTGAAGGGTGCATACAGAGCAGGCAGGATGTAGGTTCTTAAGTCTATCTTGATATAGAAATACAGCATCAAAGCAGAGTCCTTCAAGTGACATGCATTAGTGATGTGTTGCTTACCTCCCAGTGCTGAAAGGCTCTGCTGTGACAGACTTTTTGGAGCTGGTATATTGTCAGCATCACTTCCAAGCTGGAGCCATCTAGAACAGCAGGAAACTGTCCTCTCGGAAGGAGGTCATCTTCCTCAGACTCCGCTGTTTCCTCTGCTTGGTTGTTTATGTTGTTTATAACACTGCACACATTGAGCAGGATCATCTTCCAGTAAGGAAGTTTCGCTCTGTAAGGCTGAAGGATACAAAACACATGCTATGTGAAATGCTGTCTTCTCTTTAGCAAGAGCTGTGTGATCCTGTAAAGCATTTCAATGGGGACAATATATTTTGTTTTGTGTGTTTTGAGGTTTTGTTTGTTTTTGTCTAACCAAAATTAAGGCAACAATTATAGTGTGAGGTAATTAAGACAACTCATTTATTAAACATGCGCAGGGTCTGATCCTCTTTGTGTAGTTGTACAGTGTCAAAGGAAACTGCCATCAGCTCAGAATGATAGTATTTCACACCACTCTGCACAGGTATAAATGATTTTACATGGCTCCAGGGAGTGAAGAATCAGGCTTGTTGGTTGAAGTCCTGGTGCAGGGAGCTCAGCCTAACTAATAAGCCTGTTGATGAGGATGGATACTGAGTCACACGGGGATCCTCCTCCCCAAACTGTAGGCCAGTAAGAGGTACTTTTCTGCTCTTTTGCTCCTCTTGCAGGGAGTGTGCTCTCTCTGGACACAGGTGTGTGATGCAGCGGACACCTGAAGTTCATGAACCCTAAGGCCTTGCCTGCTGTGACCCTTTTAACAATCTTGCGTAGGGAGCTGGCATGGAGAACTAATCTTCAGAGTAGAGTGGATTACAGAGTACCAAAATGAAATTACAGATTAAGCTGATGTATAAATACAAAAAAAAGATTATTAAGCAAATAAAGATGAGCTACTCAATATCTGGTTCTTCATGGGAAGTAGGGTGAGTTTATAAAAAAAAAAGAAGGGAAATAATGAAGAAATGGTGGATTCAAAGTATTCTTGCATTAGGCTGAGTGTTATTTGCCTAAACACCTGACACCCATGCAGCTAGTAGGTGTTGATCCTATTCAGAATGGGTTGAGTGGGTTCTGCTGACTCACTGAGGCAGATGACTTAAGTGACCTTTATAAACAGGAAGGTTAGAGTGGTTCTCATGTGAGTGAGGATCTAGAGTGTGGGTTGAATAGTCCCAGACAGAATCCTAAAACCTACCAGGACTCAGGAGCAGATCTGAGTTGACTTTTATATCTTCTTATTGAAAAATTCCAACCACAGGAGGGAGGCCACTTCAAACTTTGTATAGGGTATGGAATTTATTTGTAAGGAAAGTTGGAAAAGATGACAGCCCACTTTATTCTGCAGTCTGAACATATTCCCATACAACTCAATTACATTACAAAACTGGGACATAAAAGATTAATGCTACTGGACCATCTATACATACCCATGCCTCTTATTATCATTATTAAAAGATAGACATGAATACCAATGGCCGTGTAGACCCCTTATGAAGAGGGAAAATGCTAAATTCTGTGGTAAATATATTCAGAGATAAATATCCAAAACAGAGAGACAAGTCATGCGGGAGTAGATATCCAACAGGGGCTGGTTGTAGGGGAAAGTACTGGTAGGCAAACAGAGGTGGGTAGCAATTGGGAGGTAGGTATGTGAGGTAGAAAGGAGGGATCGAGCAGAAAGGAGGAGAGTTCAAGATGATTGGATTTGTGGAGAATGTTGGAGATCAGGAAACTTAGAAGGAAGTGGAGTCTGTTGTTGTGAGTAGAAAGAAGAATCCACACTGGGGGAAAGAATGGGGGCTTATCACAGGAAAGGGAGAGATGCGGATCTGAAGATATCTATGGTATTATATGCTTATCTTCAGTTTCTCAGTGCAATTTGTTGAATAAATTTGGGTTGCTAATAGATATTGGAGCATTTTTCTGTAAGACTGGGTGAACTGCAACAAGAGTTCAGTGATGTAAGTGTAACCCTTCTGCCCCTCTGAGTTGGCAGCAACAAGGGCCGGGTTCAGTATCCAGGGGTTCCGTTTCAATAACACCATGCATAACCGGTTCGAGCCCCCACCCAGTGACCTGGGACACTTACATACCACACCTCCTGGGCGCCTCTAGGAGGCAATACTTCCCCACTCGCAAGCACGGTAGTCTGAGGTGTAGCGATCTTTTTAATAATAGGAAGGAATCAATGCGGCATCCCATTGGAGAAACACCACAAAACAGGAGTTATAGACACAAACCATAAACCACCCCAAAAGTACATTTGGGCATGTCCTTTTCCGCCTTAGGGTCTTAAGTCCAATCACTCCAAAGTCCAACAACCCAAATCTCTGGTCAATGCCACCCAGAATTCCAAGAGTCTATCTTGTAGAGGTCCCCTCCCCCCAGCCCTGGGTGAAAGGGGCACCTTACGTGGTCCATGGCCAACGTGCCTGCCCTCTCCGTGGGTTCTGCTTCCGCCTTCTCCACGGAACTGCTCTGCCTTACCAGGATGCTCCACTCTGCTCCTCAGGCCATCCTCACAAACTTGCTCTGTCCTACCAGCTGCCTCGTGAGCTGCTTCCAGTTGTCCCTAAAACTGCTTGGCTCTGTCTGCTCTGTGGGCTGCTCACCAGTTTCCACATGCTACTCCACTCTGCCAGCGCTCCGCTCCCTCACCAAGCTGTCCGCTGGGTCTTGCTCCAGCCATCCCACAAACTGCTCCACTCGCCCAGCTGCTCTGTTCTGTAGCTTCAGGCTCCCCCCACTAGTTAGCACAGCACTCAGTGCTCCCCGCTCAAGTATTTCAGCTCTTTTGTGATTTCAGCCACATAGTAGGGGACCCCAAGTGCTAGTTGCACCATTAGCCCAAAGGAGTCATTCAGTAAGCACTTGTATCTAGAGTCTTAAGGGAAAAAAATCAACTCTGACATTCCACAGTGGAGAAGAGGAAGAGGGTACAACTGGTGTACTTACTGGCCCCACAGGAGCCTGTACCACAGCACAATACCTGTCCCCAACCTCTCTTCTTTCAGCTGGGTTTTGGAAACCCATGTCCCTTGTCTAGGCAAAAATACCACCCAACTGAGGTTGAGTCATTTCTGTCACAAATCAGCCCCACAGTCGGCAGTCTGGGATGGGGTAGGTGTGCCTATGCAAATATTTGAGATTTCACATTCCGGACATTCTTTCCACACTTCCCATAATTCACCACCAGATGTCAGGGTACAGCTCATCCTGACTCTGCTTACATCAGAATTTACTCATGTGGGAAGATTTCCTTCTGGTCAAGCTGAATCTCCAGTCAGTAGAGAATCTGTTGCACTTAAGTGTCCTGGGTGCTCCATTAACTTAAACTATTTATTTCCAGTCAACACCTTTCCTCTATTTTCCTATTAGTTAGAGCTGAGTGAAAGAAGGTAAGTCTGTTTTCATGAAAGATTTTGATATTTTGATATTTGATTTAATTCCAATTCAGAACAAACTCCCAACGTTTCAAAAGGGAGCTTTGACTTTTGGAGGCAGTCTTTTTTTGGGGGGGGGGGGGGGGCTGTGCCCCTGAAGCCCTCAGATCCCTTGGCTGCTGAGGAGTGCTGATCTTGGGAGCCAGGACCTATGAGGTTTCTAGGCTCACAGCTGTCCATCTGCCTACCAGGTGGGCTGCCAAGGATTATGAGCTTGGAATGCCAGATTGATAAGGAGACTCAAGCCCTAGAGTCAGGGTTTCCATGGCTTCCAGGATCTCAGCTCCTTACAAGCCTGCCAGCTGATACTTCCGTTGGAACTTTACCAACAGCTGTCTGTGTCTATGACATGTTTCAATTTCAACAAAACACCGAAATCTATTGTTGGAATTTTTCTACCAACTTTAAATTTTGGTTTGGAAAAACTCAAGCGAGGATGCCACCTCACCTTGACTTCACTCACTGCTTCCCTTCTCCATCATATTTTCCACATTCTGCCTTCCCCATCTATTTTTCCCTTCTTGAAAATTTTGATTTTTCTCCAGCATAGAAAGCAATTTCCTTTAAGCAGAAACTAGGCACATGAAAATTCCAGGCACAAGGAAAGCATAGGCTGAGCAGTACCTTCTTGCTCACTGAGCTTATAGCTCCCAAATGATCCATGCTGTGCATCAAATCATAGAAAGACAGGCTGGAAGGGACCTCAGGAGGTCATATAGTCAAACCGTCCTGTACTGAAGAAGATATAAGTATACCTTGATCATTTTAGATGGATAACTGTCTAATCTGTTCTTTAAAACCTCCAATGATGGGGATTCCACAACCTTATTGATAAATTATTCCAGTACTTAACTATCTTTACGGTTAGGTTTTTTTCCCCTAATATCTAACCTCAATCTTCCTTGTTGCAAATTAATGTCAGGCTTACATTTTTTTTAGTGAATTAAAGTGCATTTGTTTGTATGTTTCCAGGAACAAATATTAATGTAGCAAAATAATATAGCTGTTTCAACAATACAGACATTCATTTTATTTAGTGATAGCATGGTTGGAATGGGGGAAGGATATGTACGCCATGTAATTTTCAGTCCACTAGAGAATCCCATAACCTTGTGATTCTTTGAGTCATCTTACTAATAGAGATGAATATTCTATGTTGAATTTGTGTGGCATTCACTGTTAGCCATATTTGTGTGTGTGTTTGTGTTTGTTTGTTTGTTAGTTAGTTATGAGGAGAGAGGGAGAGAAATGGCATAAAGACAGGCCAAGGGTGCAACAGAAATTTGAATCAATGTCAGCATTTTTTTAAGAAATTCCCTTTGGACCATAGTCTTCCCTCAAATACAGGTGTGTTATTAAGTGGGCATAATTTAGCCATTTGTTAGACAAGCCTTTCTTTCTCAGCAACGCTGGGTTCACTGTTCAGAAATGTGTATGTTGTTTTGTAGGTGAAATGGAAACACATCTTAAATCCTGCTCAGCAGCTTGAAATGTTGTGTTTTATTTTGTTTACTCATCTAGTCTTCCACTCAGGTGATATAATTAGAGCTTTGAAATATTTTGAAGGATCCGACAGCTTCATAACAAAATTAACCTCTTCATGGAATGTCTGACTTAATTAGCAGGAGGTGGATTTAAAAAGTAAATAAAATGTCCATTTCAATTTCAAAACTCTCTTTGGTTTACTTTAAATTATTTGTGGCATAAAAAAAGTACTGATTTTTTTCATACAAAAGATGAGGCTTTCCATGTATGCTTTCCTGCATGTTAAATGCCTTTACACAAAGAATGATGTTTTCAGTATGTGGATGAAAATTCTGTGGCTTCCTGTGTAGAGCTTCAGTATCCTTTCAGTCTACAGTTGTTACTTTATCCCAGCTTTAGACATTCCAGAGAACGTTTTTTGGAGACACGGGTGGCATATGCAAGTAGCAACCCCCAGCTGAGTCAAGTTTAGTACAGTTCCCCTTTGGCTTGACAGTTATTGGATTTTGTAGCATTGTTTGTGAGACACACCTAAGATAGATTGCTACAGTGGACCTGATTCCCATTTATGCACACTTACGTCAATGTAACTCCTTTAACTTCAGTGTAATTACTTCTGATTTGCACCAATGTCAGATCAGAATGAGGCCTTATGTCTTTAAGTACAACTGACTAGGTTAATTGTCTGGCAAGACTGCATATATGAGGGCTATTTATAGCTTATGGGAGGGAGTATGGACTCCTGATTACAGTACCAGACTGGGATTTAGTGGACCTAGGTTCTATTCTTGGTTCTGCCACTGACTTGTTGGATGATCTTGGGCAACTCGCATCACCTTCTCCTAGCACTAGGTAAGAGCTAGGTATTGTTATTATATAACTTTCTGCTGCATAGAGAGCTCTCCCCATTAAGAAAATAGAACAGGATTGTTACTCCAATGTAAGAGCAGGTACCGAATGACTATATCTTGATTTATATATTGTGTGAACTCTCTAGTAATATGGTAAAGCATAGCCTTACACTCATGGAGCCCAAGAGTCCTGGTTCACTTTCAATGTGTGGCATATTTTCTGCACTGTTCTAGACTGTCAGTCACACAGGTAACTACAAATGCTCAAGCTATGGTTTGGAAAACAGCCATGAAGGAGATCAAAGCACCAAGTCTCAAAGAATAGAGCTAATTTACTGAAGGTTAGTTGAAAAAAGAGTCTGGTAGTAATTTGATAAAACAATGGAGGTTGTTTGTAATATGAATCTGGCTTTGAGATTTACTGATGCTGAAGAATTCATGCAGGGAATTTGATATATGTGTTTGCATTGATGAAGCTTCTTATGAAATGGAATATTGAAAGTTGTTGGGCTCAGAAATGTAATGGGCCTTTTCTCTTTCCTTTGAGATATTTCTGAAAATTTGTGTCCCAGTTGTTAACTGAGCTGGCCAACACTGGCAGTTTCTGGTTCATGATAAATTTTGGATATTTTTAAAAAAAAAATTCTGATCCAAAATGAAACCAGATTTTTTAAAAAAATCCCACAAACCAGAAAATCAAAAACAAACAAACAAACCAAAAAAATATTAATATTTAATTTACATGATGTTTCCAAAATGAAATTTGCTCCCTGGGACCTTGGCAGTGACTAATTGAAATGGACATTCTTGTTAGTTTCACAACTGCTATTCAGGTGGCAGCCATGAAACTGTCAAGCATGTCCATTTTAGTTAGCAACTGCCAGGGCTCCCAGGGTCTGCAGTTCTGAGGCCGACCCACTATACAGACTGCCCCACCACAAGGAACTCAGAGCTTCCAACCTCCTGGGCCAGCTGGCCTCAGGACTGCCCACTCACAAGTCGGGTAGCACAGGGATCCTGCTGGTTTGGAGAGTTTGGAAGCCCCAAGGTACTGGACCCAGGGAAGTCTGCATAGTAGGGCTGCTGTGGACCCTGGAAGCCTGTCCCAGGACTTCCAGGCACTGCAGCAGGGAACCTGAAAGTCTTGAGAGCCCCCAGGTTTTCCAGGTTCCCTCCAGCAGAGCCAGAAGCCTAGAGGTGGATCTCCTAGGGCTGCCAGGTTCCTGACAGCCTTGGCATGGTGCAGCTGTCTTTTGACAGAAACCTACCTGACAGACAGAGTTTCATCAGAACCCTGCCTGGGATGCTACAAATTTGTCAAACCCAAACCTCTTTTGCAGCACATTTCAGGTTCAACAAATCAGCATTTTTTCCAACAAAACTCTGTTACATCACAAAATTTCCAACTAGGTTGAATTGTTTACCGAAAAGGAACACTGGGGTAGCCTTTATTGTGTCTGGAACTTCTGTGAGTGCAGAGGTACTAAAGAGGAATCTGTGTTCCAATGAAGGGATTTGTTGCATATCAACTTGTTTATCTCTGATTTTGGTTAAATAGTACCTCCGGAGGCCTTGTTGATGTAGTAATAATTTATATTGCACTGTGTGCATAGTATTAGCTTCTGGAACATGGATAAATCTTGAATGTTACAAATTTTATACAAATAAATTCATTTCAGCTCTTGCTTCCTATATCCTCTAATTCATCCTCAGCTAAACGGACTTTTAGAACCTCAAAATAATGAATAAAGTCAGATGATTTTGTGCCAGAGATAGCTAAAACAGTGAGGAAACTCGTTATAGAATTCTGGAGGTATACTAAAATGCTTGCTAGTCAACTAATATTTGGAGGGTGCTGCTCTGCAATGGGCTTTGTTTCATGACAGAGTACTTTCCTCCTCCAGGTAGTATGATTTTACTGCATAGATTTTTCCTCCTTCTTCCATAGTGGAGGATGAAATAATCAAGCATATTCTGCAAATGGATATTCACGTGAATTCAATGGAATATCAGGGCATACCTGTTATATCAGCAGTGCAAGACATGTCAGATCTATAGGAAATACTTATCTATTCAGGTTCTCATATGCTAGCTTCACTGTAGTATTTGAGTGCCTCCCAAATACTTACAAATAGAAATAACAATCTTCCTTTCTCTGTTGCTAAGCAGACAGCCTGAATTTTGTACCAACTAGAGCTTTTCCAAGGTACACTGCTGTCCTTGCATATATAAGTTGCAGTTACTCAGGTTGGAGGTCATGAATGCATGGATAACTGTGGCCAGGGCTGTGTCTGGTAGGAGGGAGCTATGTCTTCTGGCCAGACACAGATGGTATAGATGGTAGTGAGCAGATTTTACAACTACAAATGCTGAGTATTGCTTATCTATCATACTATAGCAATAAGGTGTTGAAAAGGACCTAGAATGCTGACAAGTTTAATAGTCTGAGAGCAGGTCCCTCAATAGTGGGGAATATTATAGAGGAGGCATGTTTTTCAAAGTGACTTCACTTCACCTCAGTCTTCTTTGGAGTCTGTTTTGTCAAGTTATACTTCATCCAGGTGACAGTTTTAGCAAGGCACTGAGAAAGCTGCGAGTCAGTGCTGTTTATTCTGTGTAAAGCAGATGAAGACCAATATTATGTCTGCATACTGATGACACGTCAGGCTATGTTGTCTTCCTAGATCTCCAACAGGCAAAGTAAATATTGAGTAAAACTGGAGAGAAACATGAGCCTTGTGGAATTCCATAGGTGAGAACTCTGGAGGTGGAGAAACTGTTGTAGAGAAAAGACCTAAACCATTTCAGGGAACTTCCATTTGCCCCAGGAACTTCTGTATCCCATGAGGGATGTGACACAAGTATTTGGTGATCAATAGAATCAAATGTTGCAGACTGGTCCAGCAGGAGCAGTTATGAGTATGGATGTGCTTCCCTTTTTTATGACCAGGAAGAGGCCATCCACCAGCCTGCCATGCCCTGGCTAGAAGCTTGACTAAGAGAGACCCAACCCACAGATGGTATTGAAGACTGGCTTTTGCTTGCTTAGAAAAGGGAGGAATAGACCCTGGGCAGTAGTTTGTGAAGTCAATAGCATCTAGTGCAGACTACTGCATGTTCTATGATGGGTTGTAGATTACCCTCATCAAAGAAGAGTCCTTTATTCTCTTACTATCCAGGAGGGCTAGGGCTTAGAATCACAGATAATTAGAAGTATATTCTTGAGCTGTGAATCAGTTTTAAAAATTTGAGCACTAGGACATACTACACCATCAGAATGCCCTTGTTGAAAATATATTATGGACGTACCAGGAATGCCAGGCAGTATTAATGTGATTGATAAACTCCTTTGCTACACTAACATGCATCCAACGAAGTGTGTATTCACCCACGAAAGCACACGCTTTAATACATCTGTTAGTCTATAAGGTGCCACAGGACTCTTTGCTGCTTTTACAGATCCAGACTAACACAGCTACCCCTTTGATATTTGCTACACTTGTACATCCAGACTTTGCAAAACAGGTTTGCTTTTTTCTCCAAGATGTGAGGTCCAACAAGATGATTAGAGATTGCTTGGCTAGACTGGCAACTCCATATTAGAGATGATTAGTGAAAAATAACAGTAGTTATTCTCTGTTGGAATTAGATATGAGGTGGCAGACAACAGGTTTCAGTTCAAGAAGGTCTGATCAACTACTACATCTTCCATCCCAAAATGTGCCACACATTCTTTTACTCACTTAAAACAGTCACTAGAAATTAGGTTTTAATCTGATTAATGATGCAAACCCACACAAAGTGCATAATAAATGAATTTACTATCCCTCTAATTGATGTAGTAGTGAAGACTCCCTTGCTGGACTGGTGGTATTTCACACAAACTGCAAGGGACTTTTGGGGGGCTTCACTATACCTTACTCGGGTGTCAAGAGAACATGCACAATATGTCAAGAAGCCTGAGATTCACAATTATGTCACCACAAGTTAAGCTAGGGATGTTCCTATCACAGGTCCCCTTGTTAAGACAGGCATAGCTATTATTAGGTCACTTAAACTGCGTTTATGGATTTTACGGCATTCTGGATAGAGGGCGGCCTAAACAGCAAGTTGCCTCACCCAACATTATACATACCAAAAATCAGCTATGATTCAATTTGGCACATTCTTAATCAGCCATTACACAACTGTTTTAGTGTTTGTTGTGTGTCAGAGATGGGGGAGAGCAACAAGTGGTGAAATCTTGGTTCTATTGACATCAGTAGTAAAACTCCCACTGACTTCATTGGAGCTAGGACTTCACCAAGAGTGTATTAGACCTTTGGGACTCAGAGGAAGAATCCTTCTGACAGAATCCCACTCCTAAACTGGTCCGAGGAAAAGAATCCTCATTAATCTTTTCCCTACTTGACCAGCAGGAGTCAAGAAGCAGGTTTGTGTGACATCTGGGCCTTGTTACCTTGCTAAGTGAGAATACAGAAATCTAGGAATTACCATACTGGATCAAACTGGATATCCATCTAGTCCATTCTCCTGTTTCCATTGACACCTGGTATCAGTGATATCAGAAAGGAAGGGGGTGAGAAACCCTGAGATGAACAAATGTGGAATAACCAGGCAACAGGGAAATTTTCCATTAAAATGCAAAATGTTTTGACCACTCTTGTGAGAAGAGATAAAACGTCCTATTTTAAAATAAATTAATAAATCATTTATCAGGGAAGACTGAAACATGCATATATTTCCCACTTAATTAAAGTTTTTGACTGATGCCTGTCAAATGTGTATGTTCTGTTTTTGATACTTCACCTATGTGAAGCTGAGATCATTGAACCCTGCGTATTTAGAAAATAAATCTATGGCTGATTCTTTGGCCACTCAGGAAGGAAGCTATTTACTGGATATTTTTGTGACTATTTTTTCTGATGTTCTTTACAATCATTACAATGACTAGCTTATTCCTAAACCAAAAAACATCTGTTGGTAATAGCTTTTGTCTTCTGAAAATATTAATTTTATACATATGTAGAAAATATACAATAGCATCTCATTTAGGCATTAATTCAAGATCAATTCAGACATAATCCTATTGGAAACACATTTTCTTCTGATAAATTTACATGAAATACAACCTGAATAATTTAATGAAAGTACCAACATTACAAGTGAGAGACACTTTTAAGTTTTCTATGTCACATCAACACCTTTAAACTTCCTTTGAACTAGAAGAAAATTTTGCACCAAAGTAACGCCTTGCACTGAACTTTTATGTCTAGACTGTTATTACTTTGTGCAAAGACTTCCATGCTTGTAATGAGAATTCATGTGCTCCCTACAAGTCAGCTAAAGGGTGAAAAGAAAAAAAGAATTACCTTTGATGTATACATATTGGTCAATAAATCTGCTTCTAACGCTTTCATTTCCTCTTCTGAATCTGGGAATAAATCAGAAACACATGTGTACTATTTCATCACAAATCAGAGTCATTTGATTTCAGAATGTAGGATTTAGGTATATCTCATAAAGAGCTCTTAAACTTAAATAACGGATAAAGGGCTAGTGGAGAATTTTCCTCTCTTAAAATATGATCCAGAAAGACTGACTGCAAGGGTCTTTTAGTATAAGAAAAGCCTAGGTTAATGATGCATCTTATAAACAGTCACTCAACATCATTCTAGGGCCTGATCCAAAGTCACTGACTTCAATGGAAAGATTCCCATTGACTTCAATGGGCTCTGAATCAGGCTCATAACCTATAGCCATTTCAGTAAAACAAAAATGTTGCCAAATCTCCTCATCCAACATCAATATGATTTTTTTTATCATCTGAACAAGCTTGTCTGTCACCTTTGCAAACTTTTAGACCCTGACATTGTAAGTCTTTATCTTAGAAGGGACATTTCTTTATAATAGAGACAAAGTTTTAAGTAAAGTTTTTTAAAAATATGCATTAATAGTAGTTATATTTACTAGGCAAGACTCTCATTTTAGTTATACCAATACAAATTCTGCTGACATCAGTGATTTCAGTCGGATCAGAATTTGACCTATTGATTTTTAACTCTGTGTGTCAGTGTGTGCGTGCGACAGAGAGAGAGATTTAATGTAGTGGAATAATTTCTTTCTCCTAATTTAGTTGACCCTACATAGTGCAATATATTAGCAAGTCTTATGACTTATCTGATGGGGAAACATTATTTTAGAAGGATGAAGCACAATCAGAAAAAATTCTATTCTGCTGTGCACTGGATTGTGTGACAGAGATCTACTTTGCAAATATAGTAATCGTATCTCCAAGAGTATGGTAAATGTTTGGAGATCATTAAATACCTCTGCTGAAACAAATTTTATTTTAATTGTTTTGTAGCTCCCTAAAAGCAACAGTCATTCAAAACCAATCCATAAATTTATTTACTTAAACATAAAAAAAAACTAAAATGACACTTATCTGAGGCTCTAGGCACCCTAACCAACATAATATACTGTAAATATCAGCTGTGTTAACATGAGCAGTGTTTTTGTTGTTATTCATGTGTTCTATAGGATGGAATATGTTGCCCATTTCCATCCAGATTTGAGATCTACTGATGAAAAGTGCTATAGAATAGGGGTTTTTTTGTTTGTTTGTTTTTTAATTTAATTCAATTATTTATTTAGTTAGTTTGTTGCTACTGCTACCTTGGCAGTCATAGGAATTTAAGAAATAAGACTAGGAGGGCCCCCGTGGATCATCCAATCCAGTCCCCAGCTACTGCAGGCAAGCCTAGGATATATTCCCATACATCAAATAATCAAGCTTCATTTTAAAACTAATTAGGCTGTTTGTTCCCACTACTCCTACTGGGAGACTGTTCCAGCACCTCACGCCTCTGGTTAGAAACCTTCTTTTACCCATTATTCTTGTGATACCATTGTCCATTAGCTTAAATAGCTCTTCTCCCTCCCTGGTGTTTTCACCTGATGTATTTATAGAGGGTAATCGTATCCCTGTCTTTGTTTTGCTAAGCTAAACAAGACAAACTTTTTTAGCCTCCTTTTGAAAGATAGGTTCTTCATTCCCCCTGATAACAGTAGTAGCCCTTCTCTGTACCAGTAATCAACACAATATCTTAGTACCTACCAAAAGTCCTGTTACTAGGACTCTACCCTAGTTTACGCTACAAAATATAGACTTAAAATAGAGCATAGAAAATGGCCAAGATCGGTGGAATGCTGCACAGAATATGTAGGTGCTAAGAAATGTTTTGAATGAAGAGAGCAAGGGAGCTTGGTGTACCTAATTTGGGAGCCTATTCCAGGTGAAAGCGGTGGCAAGGAGAGAAGCGTGGATTCAAGAACCAGTGAAAAAGACAATAGGAGGAGGCAAAAGAGGCATGGGCAGACAGCATAGGGACTGGGAAGTGGTGCAGGACAAGCTGAGGGCAAGGATGCAATGGGGACAGAGTTAGGGAAAGCTCTGAATACAAAGTTTTTTTGTATCACACTATATTATATAAGGGGTAAATGTACACACCTTAACTGGATTTAAATTCTGCACTTTGTTCATATATTTATATTTTACAAGATACATTTTCCTCTCAGTACAAACCATATTTTCAAAAGAAAATTAGAATACATGTTCTGTGTCTTAGCTAAAAACAGTGCAATGCTTTCCACATTGAGCTAATCTATCTGTCCCAGGTCAACATTTTCATATTTTTAAGCAAACTAAATCATTTTAATTATGGTATGTTCCACTTTCTTCATTATAGACCCAATCTAATGTCTATTGAATTCAATGGGAGACTTTCCATTGAGTTTACTGGGCACTGGATCAGGTGCTACCGCAGGTGCTAGGATCTGATCCTGCATCACTGATGTTAACAATCACCTTTTTTTTTGTAATGCTTTTTAAGATCTATAGATGAAAAGTGCTACATAAAAACCAAGAATTATCATTATTGTCACTGCTTTGCTATTCTGTGAACCAGAGGAACTGATCCTGCTGCAAACAAGTTTACAGCAAAATTCCTCTCTCTTTAAACAGGAGCAGGATCAGATCCAAAGATCTATTGTATGTCAGGTTTTGCTTACACTTCGCACACTGTCAAATGCTAATACCTAGTTTACTAGTTATTCTCTTCAATACATTTTTGTTAGTATTCCTTTAAGATCTTGTTAGGAGATAAGAGTTTATCATCTAGAACAATGCTAATGTGCTACCAATATAAAAGTTTACAGGTGACAAATTTTAATATAATGGACAGAGCACAGTGCTCCTGAATACACTGTGAAATAGAATTCTGAAAGTTGAAATGTGAGGGTTATAATTTCTTTGTGTATTATTTTTTACTTTACTAGCATTTCATAGAATCATAGGAACGTAGGGCCTCAAAGTTATCTAATCTATTTCCCCCCTCCATGCTGAAGCAGGCAAGTAAGTACACCTAGACTCTACCTGACACCATGAATATAGTATCATAAAAAATCATGTTAATAAAATATTAAGCTATTTTGTAATTTAGCAAGTCTGTATTTTGAAATCTACTCTGCTCCATATGTATGATTGAGTGACTGTGTGGTTATAAAAGCCATTACATTTTTGTGTATAAACTTAGTTATGTCATTTTCCCAAAGGAAACTATAAACTAAACAAGTGTTACAGATCATCTGTTATACTCTGGCTATTTAAAGCAATTACACTTGGAGTAGAAAGTCACTTGAGTTTATCCTCCTATGGTGTGATTTGGTTTTGCATTGATGTAAATCTGAAGATTTCTGTCCCCTTCAGATAATTCAGTAAAGATTATTTTAACACCACAGCTTCAGTTTTTGTATCTGCATCATTGATGGATATGAAATATGTATTTTAAGTACACATATAGCCATTTTGGTTAGGATTTGTCAAGGCTTCATATGAGCTGTAGAAAAGATATTGCCTAGGATATTTGAGAGAACAACACAACATTCCATAGATCACAAATACTTTCAACATTTGTGACAAAGTGAATGGTCACATCCCATTATGTTTCTGAAGGACTATTCTATAACATTTAAAAAAATCGAATATTGATGCTGTGTGAAAGAGCAGGTGAATGTGAAGGGAGGAACTCATGGCAATGACAGAAAAACTGTCATTCAACACTTATCAGGGTTGGCTTGTGTGCGTACATATATAAACCTTAGTCTAGCCTTAACTCACTTTGTTTCTTTTGATCTCATCCGAGGGGCTAGTATACATGTTAGCTCTTATCACCTGAAAATGACTAGCCAGATGTAAAGACTTTTTAAAAACAAAAAAAAAACAAAAAAAAAACTTCCACGCCTCCTGGGTTTAAATGCCTATCAGACCAGGAACAATCTAAT
Source organism: Chelonoidis abingdonii (assembly GCF_003597395.2). Taxonomy (NCBI): domain Eukaryota; kingdom Metazoa; phylum Chordata; order Testudines; family Testudinidae; genus Chelonoidis; species Chelonoidis abingdonii. The sequence continues at coordinate 81,842,757 of NC_133769.1, read as the reverse complement.
AACTAACCCGAGGCAGGTTTGGGGACAGGAGCAGAGACACCTCCCTCCTTCCCCCAATTCACAGCTTAGGAAGGAATCCCAAGAAGTTGCAAAGCAGAGCTTACCTGAGCACAGACTCCAAGAGGTGAAAGCCAGCAGGATCATGCACACCAGTTGAATTCTCATTCTTGCCATCTTCAGCCCTCTAGAAAGTAAAGTCCATAAATACAAGAAGAAGAGATGAGAGAGACAGACACAGACAGAAAGAGAGAAAAAGTACAGCTGCTTCTTTCCCTCACTGCCTTGAGCGGACTTGTGAGTGTCTGAACCATAAGGAGAGCCCTGGACCATTCCCTAAGTATATAAGCAGTGGGATGATGTCACAAAAGTAGAGTGATTGTCTCTTAATGAATTACCCTCCCTTCTCCTCCCCCTTCTCCTCCTCCACAGCCCCCGCCCCCAGCTACTCAGTTCTGAGTGAAACTGACGCGATTCACTCCTTGACGCACACAGATATCAGTTCAGAAACGTTTCTGCATACGGAGCAACCCCTGTTCGGCTCACCTGTTCTCTGTCATACACACAACAACCCGAAAGATAGGGCAGTTCTTAGTTCTTTTGGGGGAATAATGTGTGTCACAGTGTGTGTGTGTGTGTGTGTGTGCGCGCGCGCGCGCGCATTAAAAAGGAGTGATCACCTGGCAATGAGATGCACTGTACAAGATGCAAGAAAGATGCTCTGGGGAAGGGAGCTCTATTAAAAGGGCGAACATCTTACCCCAGTATCCCTTGAGATTACTCCATAATCATTTTACATACTTCCCCTCTGTAAATGTGTTGCTGAATTTTACTAATTGCTCGACAAACAATGCAAGGGGGTAAAATGTATATTGATTTATATGGAACCGATGTTTTGTGCCATCAGAGGTTATTTGGGTTTTGTTTAAGCATATTTTCCATAGACTTTGTTTTAAAATTTAGGACACACTGATAGCTAGACTTTAGGCTATTTCGTGTGTCCTAACTTATATAGTAAACATATATAATGCCTGAAAGTTTAAGTGTGCTATAGGGTAATGAAACATATTCCCATGATATAGGAATTATATTTGCACCAGTGTTGCACAAGATTGATAGGGATTTCCCCACAGTCCCACTCTCCAGGACATAATGAGAACAAATTCTAGGTGAGTAAAAACTGGGGTAAATACATTTAAAAAACCCCGACATACAGAAGGTACAAATGTGTGCAGTTCAAGTGATATGATATTGTGTGTAGCTCCTTTCTTTAAACTGGGGCTGAAGTGTTTCGTTTTGGCTGGTGTCTTTGCTTCCATTAGGGGGCGCAATGGAAGTATGAGAAAAATCACTCTCCCGCTATTGGTATTCAAGCTTTAAGATCCTTGCAGAAAACTCAGAGCTATATTGACTTAAGTTAATAGAGCCTCCTACTGTATGCAAACTGGATTGGTGAAGTATTTCTCATTTGTGTTTACATTCTTTCCCTATAATTTTTATCCTCAGCACCATCACTAGAAAAGTAAAGAATATTTGAAGCAGTGGAAGGGTGGATTGACGTGAAATGCTACAGAATCACATTAGCCTAGTTAGTTACAATGTGACTTTTCTCAAAGACAAATGTTCCATCTGTTGAAGGCAGAGAATGCATATATTACAGTGCAGCATATTTTGATCTGTGGGAATTTGTTTAAGGACTGGTACACGTAGTCTACATGCCAGCAACACACTCATTGAATGATTGCTGTTCAAAGGATGATTGCACAGCACTGAAGAGGAAATTGTTTCCTCTAAAAGCAAAGGCAATGACAGTGATCAATTATATCCTTCTCCCCACGTGCTACACACTTTTACATACTATTGAAATATATTCCATGTAGTTAAAAAATACACCGTATTTAAAACAACCTGCCACCCAAGGCAGCCTTAGGTCAGACTTCTTCTGTATGGATTCCCATTTTGCACCACTATAAAGTTTTTGTACTGTTGTCACACCTGGATAAATATGAAGAAACACACCTGGAGTTAGTTCTTGGATTATTTTTGGCTCTTTAACCCAAACTGTTGCATATTATTGAAAGCTTTTTCTTTCCTATAATTCTGGCTTACTAAGCAAGGATGGTTTTTTGAAATAAAGCTTTCCTATTTTCCTATTTTCTTCATTCATATTATGGTTACAGAGGATCACAACTACACACCGTATAAAGATCAATCCTTAAACTAATTTGACTCCCTGGGTGTGCTGTTTCTTTGCAGAAAGTTCTGTGAGTATGAATCATATCTAGTGTCTACTCTCTGACATGGGTTTCTCCAACAGTATAATTCCCATATTCTAACATAACTGAAATGTGCAGTGATGGTGTGGGAGGAGGGGCCCCGGGTGAGTCAGTGAGTGTCAGTTTTACTGGCACTGAAAGATGTGATCAAGTTTTTATCCTGGTTCTCTCTGGACTGTAAATCCCCAGGGAATAAGTTAGGGTTCTGTTATGCTACAACCTTTCTGAGTCCTACCTCTGTTTTTATCCCACTACTAGCAAATAATCAGGCATGAACACTAAAGTAGTTCAAAATTTCTTTTGCTTCCACATTCCCACTTCAGTACTCATCTGTACCTTCCAGACATATCATTTTCAAATGTAGTGGGGTCAGGAACCACAGATCCAGCATGCTGGAGTAGTTTTCTTTTGTTCTAAATGAGATTGAACAGTCTGTTCTTTTCCCATTGCTTCTTTGTTCCTTTCCTCCAGCTTCTTGCTATGTCTGCAGCTTTCCCCTACTGTTACATTAAAATGTGGTATAGTGAGCAGCATAGTAAGCACTTTAATAGCTGAATCTCAAAATCCGATATTTTCATTCCTAGGTCTTTCCTGTTTGGAAGTGTTTCTTTCATTTGCAGAAGAAACTGCCCTGGGAAGGCTTTCTAGGAGGTAACTGTTTCTTTTTCTGTAAGGTTCACTTCATTTGTGGAGGTCCCTTTAAAAAAAAAATCTCTGACCCACATGACCTAGGGAGAATACGTACAGCCTCTCAAACATGTCAGCCAGGGTGGGGATGTTGTCGTATCAGACAACATTCAGACTGTGGCCTGCACAGCACTCTCAGGCCCACACACCACCTTCTCTCACAGTAGCAAAAAGCAGCTGCAGGTAATCAAAGAGTGGTGTTTCCTATTAGATGTAGTCCAATAAAAGAACAAACAAACTAACCTCTATGCACCCTGTGTATCTGCTTTGTCTTTTGTATCCGTAAATACAGCTGCAATCAATTCTGTGGATGACACCAAAGATGATGGAGTTAGTAGCTACAGAGAAGAGAGCCAAACTGCTAAATGTCCTGGAGTGAGAGGAGCAGAAGCTACAGGTAAATGAGAGAAGAATAAGTATCAAATAATTGGTAAAGTCTTCCACTCAGGGAGCAGAAATAATTAGACAGGTGCAAAACAGGGGGAGAAATGCACCCAGCTGCATTCATCTCATTAAAGCAGGTTTATTTTCATATTATCTGTTTGACAGCAGCCTATGACCTTGTTTGGAACCAAGCTCTGCAGGTGCTACAAGGAAAGTGTGGAATCCTGAATTTCATCGAGGAGTTACCCCTGCCCCCGCAGAAGGGGGAGCAAGGCCTCCCCTCAAACTTGGGGGCATTGTAACTTCAATGGAATCACATCTGTGTAACCTTCTCTGGTTATGGTCCATGGGTCTGAACAGAAGATGATGGCTGTTCCCTTCCAAGCAGTCCCTTCCATGCCACAGCTCTGCTCAGTGTCCTGCCCGTCCCCCATTGTGGACCATGGCCTGCACTGAGAAAGCTCCACTGGGTCTGAAGGAAGAGAGAATGGTCCCACTGAGACAGCAGAGCCCCTTTCTGGATAGAAGGGGTGAGAGCTTCCTGTGGAGGTGTCCTGCACTCAGAGATCAAATGAACATTGTAAAATGTGAGTTCAGAGTGTCAGTAAAGGACAATTAAATGTTTTCAGGGTTATTTGGGGGATTAGGTTTTTTGGGGGGGGTAGTGAGGGAGGGGAAGGTTGGCATCTTTGATTCACTGCTTGGAAAAATTTACCTCTTTTCTTTAGCTTCCATCTCAGAGTTTCCTAGAGAAGTGCCCATTCAGGACTGCATTTCTTCCACCCTCATAATTATATATTTTCCAAAATAACATCAGTGAATTTACCTTTCAATTGCCTCCAGTATCCATGATATAGCCACTAAAAAAAACACTGTTTTTTTTAATTAAATGTAATTAGATGATATCAGTACAGAATATATGTATATATGTGTGTGTGGGTGAGGAGGAGTGGATAATATCTTTGCCGTATACCATCATATATACATACATTCCCCTCTCCTCCCCAACCCTGACAGGTCGTGCTTCGATACTGTTTGGTAAACTGAAACAGTTTCAGAGTGAAAAACTGTTACTTTAACAGAACTCTTAAATCCCTGTTGGATTGAACAGATGAGAATGATCATCTACACTTCTTGAGAAGGAGAAATTAAATCTGCCTGACTTCAGTCGCGTGAATTCCACTCTTTCCCATGGTGTTCAGATATGCATGTAGATATGCCTCAGTTTCCCCTCACATATGATTATCATAGTAACATGCGCTATCTCATATGGCATTGGTTAAATAATCACTTCAGGAGGAACTGGAGGGCAGATTGTGAAAGTTTTCAATACACTATACTTTGTCTCTTCTGCTACCTTCTTAAGTCTCTCAGATAATTGTGCTGTTATTTTCTTTGTATCTGAGAGACAATTTCACTTCAGCTAGTTATTTAAACATCAGAGAGCTGTGGAAAGATTTTTGAGCTAAAAATACTAAGGAATATTTCATATGTGCACAATAGAAATGCAGCATGTCTATTGCTGGAAAGAAATGTTCTCAGATCAGTAAGATTATGCTGAGACCTTCAGTTTGGACAGACCAATATGTTCTCAACCAGGGATGGCCATCATGTTTCAGGGGCCTCAACCATGCCCCTTTCTTTATGGCTATCTGTATGGAAAGTCCCAAAACTTATTGTAACTTATTGTTACTTTTTGTAACTAGGGGTCACAGTATAGATAAACTTGGGAATCACTGATTTGATTTAGTTAAACTTTTTCATTTACTTAATGTAATAGCTCTTCTTTCATGCCCATTCTTCTTTCTACTCCTTTGCCATAGCAGGCAGAAGTACTAGCACCCATGGATTCAGCACCTATGCATGAATGAATGTACAGCATTCAAGAAAATCCTTAGGGATTAAAAAGCAAACATTACAGTATAGACAATTTGGTAATAAGAAGACATCACAACAGTAAATATGAGAAAACAATCATTTGCAACATAGATAACTTAAGTAGAAACCCAGTGGATACAGAAATGAAAGCATCACTCTTGAAAATAGAATATTGCTTTGCATAATAATAATCATATTTTGTATTTACATAGAACTTTTCAATGAAAGAATTCAATGCTTTACATACATCAATTAATCAAGGCCATGTCTATTTGAGGAGCACTTTACCAGCATAGGAATACCAGTATACTATACTGACAATGCACTCCTCCTATGGACAGAGCTTATACCAGCAAACCTTTCACCTGGATAGTTTATTCCACCCCCATCCGCCTGAGTGAAACAAGTTACACTGGTAAAAGAAATTGATTGACCATGGTGGGTGCAGGATCAGACTGCAAGTGAATTGCCCAAAGTAATGTGGCAAGTCAGTGGCAGAGTACGGAATAGAGTGAAGGAGTGCTCCTGACTCCCACATTCCCATGTTGTAATCACTGCACAATATATCCTCAGTCCTGAAAACATTTGCACACAGTCTTCATTCTAAACAGAGGTGTAGTCCTGTGCATTTCAGTAGCAGTACTCAAGTGCTTAAAATGAAGAGTAGATATATGGGTTTGCAGAACTAGAGTAAACTTTAAAATAGGAAATGACAATATTCAAATAAATGACATTTATGAGTGTGATGATGTTGATGATGTTGTCCACATAAGCATTGGCTGAATTATTTATTATGAACACTTTATATGAAGAATTCTGGCCTTTCTTCCATTTGTGAACCATTTGCAAATTGATCTGGATTTCTCTGATTGTGTTATCCATATATGCAGTGTTGTAGCCATGTTGGTCCCAGGATAGGAGAACAACAAGGTGGGTGAGGAAATAGTTTTTATTGGACCAACTTCTGTTGGTGAGCGAGAAGAAGAAGAGCTCTGTGTAAGCGCGAAAGCTTGTCTTTCTCACCAACAGAAACTGGTCCAATAAAAGATTACATCACTCACGTTGTCTCTTTGTTATTTATAAGTATTCACTAAATAGCTTCTATGAACAAGTGTTCACACACTATTAACTTTCAGTATTTATGATAGGTGATTAGTCATCTAATTTATACAGCATTTTCTACTCCTGACTAAGATAAAAGTTTTCTTTGTTGTTGTTATATTTTAAATTCACCTCTGGTATGAATTTTCAGACAATATATTATTCTTGCCAAATCTGTGAAGGTGATGTGATTTGCAAACATTTTCCTAAATAAACTGGTGGCTGTCCACATGCTTTCTAATGATCTGATCAATAATTTCTGCTGCCACTATATTTTTTTTAGCTGAAAGAGAAAATAACGTTTTCAAATCTTTTCAACCAGTTCTATTCGAATGAATAATATGACCCAATGAATAACAGCAAACTGGTTTATATCCAGTCCCATATAGGTTCTCTTACCACACTAATCACTGTAATATTCTAGCTCCTTCCAATCCTGCACTAAGCAGCATGATTGACATTTGTCTTACTTACCTGTGAAAATATTTACATGGTTTTGTCCTATTAGATCAGCTATAGACCAGACGAAAGTTGCATAAGATTTTCGATGCATCTTGAGGAAATGGACAATTATGTCCACAAATTAGAAAAGCTTTATAAAGTGAACTGCTGAATTAAACAATTAGGGCTGAGTTGTAGCTGCTGATTGCATCAAGACACTTCTGTAGTAAGATGAGGCCTGAACTGAGAATGCATTAAAATTCAGTGTACTGAAGTGCACCTAAAAGTATCTCAGGCAAGAGATACTTCTGTTGTGTTATAATTGTAACTGTTCAATTTAAATTCCATATTACTCTACTGATTTCAGGGTTGTGCGTAGCCTTGATCAGTACAGACAGGATTTTTTTATAAACAGGAAACTAATGCATCATAAAATACATTAAATCCTTAGCCTCTTTATAGGCACAAAGCAAGACAATCCTACACTGAAACAGTTACCGTATCCTTCTCTCATTTCACTTTACATAAAATTAAAAGAGATTCTGCAACAGGAGTCTCCATATAATACCTGGACAGAAATAAATTCACATGCAGAGTGTATTCGTGCATCCTTTTCATGAAGCTAATAGGGGTGTTGCCTGAGCAAGGAGTGAAGGATCAGGGCCTTAATATACAAGTGAATGACTCTAAATAAGTTAGAAAATCTGACCTCTAATGCAGTGAAACAGATATTAGTGTTTTGACTCTACTGTTCTAAAAGTTTCGAGGTCAGTGGATAACAGCACAGCCAAGGGCATTTCTGTCTCACAATACCTGGCAAGTGGATTTCTTATATGGAACAGCTGGCCCTAAGAAGAGGATAAAGCAAATGATGTAGCACCACATACAAGTCAGACACAGAAATTAGAGATTGACAAGACTGAATAGGTCATATCTAGTTCATCTTCTTGTCAGTGAAGGATGGATCCCTGCAGCATATTTTCTAGTGATTTGTCTAATCTAGTTAGGCTCTGGTGACTTAGACACTTTTGAAAATATACCCTAAAACTAAGGGCAGATCTACATTTAAAACACTGCAGTGGTGCAGCTGTGCTGCAATAGTGCTTCAATGAAGACATCACTAAACCAACAGGGGAGCTTCTTCCATAGGTGTAATTTAATTCACCTCTGCTAGAGTTGGTAGCTATGTCAAAGGGAGAATCTCTTCAATTGGCATTGCGCTGTCTGCACTGGGAGTTAGGCTGATATAACTATGTTGCTCACGGGTGTGGATTTTTCACACTCTGAGCAACATAGTTATACTCATGTATGTTTGTAGACCAGGCCTAAGTCCATGAGAGGCTCCTAAGTGATTTGGGTGCTTTTGAATTTTTTTTTCTTTAATGTCCTAAGCCAGTGGCGGGCAACCTGGGGGCCGCATGTGGCCTGTCAGGGTAATCCACTGGTGGGCTGTGAGACAGTTTGTTTACATTGACCATCTGTAGACATGGCCACCTGCAGCTCCCAGTGGCCACAGTTCACCACTCCCAGCCAATGGAAGCTCTGGGAATCACTGGCCAGCACGTCCCCGGCCCACTGGGAGCAGGGCTACAGACTCCAGCCCCAGAATCACCCCTCCCCATGTTGCCCCGGCCCCTGCTGCCTCCTCCAGCCCCCAGCTGTACAGCGAGACTCCAGGCTCCAGCCCCTCACTCCCACCTTCTCCCATCACCTGACCACCACTGTCTCCTCCAGTCCCCTATGACCCTGGCTCTCCTGCCTCCTAACCCACCTCACCAACCAGGGTTTTATTTGTCCCCCAGCGTTCTGGGGATGAGTAACTCTGCTGTGAAAAGAAATATGTACAAATATCAGTTTTCACAGCAGTTAGCAGGTCTAAAAAAAAAATTAACAACAAAAGCAAAACATACAAAATACCTTATTTGTGTTTCTATTCTGTTTAGGTCCAGTAAAGAATAGAGACACCTGTACATTATTTTTATTACTGAGTCTGCAAAAAACCCTACATAAATAAATTACAATGATTTGGACATGTATATGTGCATATTGATTTGTTTTTTCTTAAAGTTAATTAATTTATTTTAAGAAAAACTGTCAGTATGGCCACCAGCAAGAGTTGGTGGCTGTAGTCTGAGGCCACCAAAAAATTCCTTGTGAGAACCCCAATAGGTATTATTTTTGTTGATATAAAGGTCTATTTAAAATATAGTGTGTGAAAAAACTATTTCTTTTTATCACTTTGAAATTTGTTTCCTTTCAGTTTCATTGTATGTTTCCTCTTGCATTTTAGAAACAGTCAGTTGAAACTCCCATCTCATTTGGTGCTTTGTTTACCTATCATGACCCCTCTTACTTGCTTCCTCTCTAAAGTAAACTATACAGATATTTTCAAACTCATTTCAGAAAGTGTGCAAAGGGTATGTTATTTCAAACTTGGATAGAAATGTACGGTTGTTATTGCAGGGGTCTTTCCTAAAATTCATGCCATTAAAATGAAAATGGAAACTTTAGAGGTTTGCACAATGAAGTGTGTGTATATAAAATTTACCCTGAAGATTTATTTTTAAATCTGCTTTGTGATTTATTTGCATAACAGCATTAAGTTTCCTGAGGCCCATCCATACGATTAAGTTTATCTGGCAATGCAGGTAAATAAAGGAACAAGTAGGCTGCTGCATCATACTGTACTTTAATAGTTACAATCAATTAATACTATGAGGTGACAACTGATTAATTTGGAAGCGTAAGAACAGCTGTAGATGTTGTCCAATTCCCATTTATCTTTATAATGAGGAGAAAAGTAAGTGAGCACTACGAGAATGCTTCACATTGTAATATGCAGCAGATAAAGCTATTTAATGTTACTTTTGCCAACACAGGAAAGAGGGAAGGAAAAAACCCTTTATTTAAATACCTATTTTACTCAGAAATTCTCAGCAGCAGAATAGCAAATTCTGTGCCAAGACTGTCTTACAAACATTGTAAACATGTCTTACAAACATATTGTTGGAAAATATTTGCAACCATTTAAAGGTGAGGAAATCCCCATCCACAGCATATAAACCCTGGCCCAAAAAGACTCCCATTGATTTCAGTGGGTTTTGGATCAGGCATATAATACCCAAAGCAGATCCTGCTTCATGAAACCTCCCTTGGCAGCAGCCTCAGGAATCTAAAGGATTTGTGTGTGTGTATTAATTTAACCCACCCAAACAAGCTGTGACTTCAGTTCCTCTCTTTGTAGTCACAGCTCAGGGAGTTTACAGAAGTGGGATTGAACTGAAAGTATGTGGGGCATTCCCAGGACTGCCAGTAATAAGTAACCCATGGAATGGGCTCTAGCATTGTTTATTGCATGCTGATGTGACTATCTCTGCTCAGGGAAAGGGGGTATTTTATTCCAATGTCAAAAACGACAAAGCCCCTTCTAGATTAACCCATCACTCTATCTGATTACTCCTCTTGTTTAATACAGACACCAGCAGAAGTGGGACAAGGCTAAATTCAGGATGCCTGATTAACCATTATACCTGTAGCATGGTATAGCTATTTGCAGTAGTATAAAGTGAGTGTAAAATGCAATGAACTCAGGATGGAAACATTTTACACCTACTCTGTAATAGTGCAAATAACCATGCAAGCTACAGGGCAAAGGTTCATTCTCCCCAGTACCTTGTTTATATTCCTTTCTGCTTTAATGGGTCTGCCTTTTGCACTGTAATCCCCAGCCAAAGCCCACTGAAGTTAATGGGACCCATGTTTTCCCTTTTAAAAGCTTTATTACTAATCCTCTTTATGCATTAGGGCCCAGGTCTTTGGAACAAACAACTTTAACACATGCTCACTTCTCCTTTAACAAAGCCAGCCAAAAAAACACACCATGTTGGAATGTGCTGTGAGGTGTTGAATTGTCCCTTCCTAACAGCTCCCTTGTATGGCCCGATTTTCAAAGGTGCTGAGGACCTAGAGTTCTCACTGGCTTCAGCTAGAATTGGGGGTTTTCAGCACTTTTGAAAATCAAGCCCTCCTGAGAAGTGTTATGAAGCCACAGGTGGCTACTGAGTGAAGTTTGCAGACCAAAGTCTCTAAAGGTTTATATGTACTCAGCAAAGTATTAAATGTTTATCAAAAGTACAGAGGGACCAAAGAGGCAGCTTTGACCTACTTTGTCATTTCATCTCCTGACTGTTCTTACACCCTGTAATGAGAAGCAGCTACAGGTTGATCTGTAAGGCAAGTTATTGTTATGCACTAGAACTGGTGGAACAACTGCTGTCTGCCCTTCATTAAGGCTTGTGTTTAGCTGCTCGACTTGACCTTAAGTGGCTGGAACTTGGCGGAGAAAGTCTGAATCCTTCTGTTGTGTGTTCTTGCCTAGCTCCCTCCTGGAGCCAAACCCCCTTTTTCCCTTTGTTGATCGGTGCCTTGGCGGCTGGCAAGGCTGAAAGTTTAGCAAGTTCTGCAAATAACTTCACATCACAATAGAAAGTGGTTTGTGTTTTTTTCCTCCTTTTTCCTGCTCATAAACGCCTCCTTGAAGATTGCAGCTGGGCAGGACTCCAAAGGTGCAGCAGCAACAACAAACCAGTAGTTCAGAGTTAGCAAATTGCACAACTTCCAGCTCATCGCTACGCTGGGTGACTACTAACAAGCTGCAGGAGGTGAGGGGAAAGAGGGGGAGGAAAGAACACCCCAGCCTTGGGTCTGGCCGCGTTGATGTGGTGGTTCGGCCGCTGGAGCGGCTATGGCTCCCTTTGGAAGGAATCTATTAAAGACCCGGCACAAAAGCAGGTAGTGTGTTCGCGGGGGGTCACTTGATGTGGTGTTTTGCAGTCAGGTAACTTCTCGAACGGGGTGTACGTTGTTGGGAAAAGTTGAATTCCCCCCCCCCCCCCGAAACTGACTTAGAAACTTACCTAGGGGCTCGTGAGTCAGTTTAACGTGTTGGAGTGATATCCGCGTGTGCAAGTGATGCGTCTCTTTACTCCTGTTTGTGCATATTCCTCCCCTTAAAATCCCGGGCAACACTTTTAGTAGGAAGGGCAAGCTCTAATTTAACAGATTCCCTAGCCTTGGGTGCCTTCCGTACTCCTAGCCCAGCCAGGCTGTTTAAAGTCTTGGACATCTCGTTTGTAACAGGCTGCAGATTAATAGGAGTGCAAAGGAATGATTGAAATCCGGATGTTAATGCTGCCATGCGTGGTGGTAACTAATTGCAGCCAGGGTTATAGCGCCCCTTATCAAGGCTGAAAAAAAAAGTATCCGGACCCTCTCTCACACCAGGGCGTTCTCCTTGCTGCTAGAACTTCAGAACCAGTGGGAGCTGAGCTGGTTAATTGAAAGCTGTGGTCGATTTTGAGACTCTATTCTGGGGATATCTGTCTCCCTCCGTCCTAAGCCCCCGCACCAACTTTTTCTGAAGTTTGCCTGGATGTAGCAACTGGGTCCTGAAAACTTCCAGGATTCCCTCCCGTTTCTTACCACATCCCTTTAATTGTAAGTTTGGGGTGCGGCGGGGGGGCGGGTAGCATGGTTAATCGAATGTGGTATGTGTACAATGGAGGCTTTTAGTATCCCTGTGCCGCGCTCTGAATTTGGGACTCTCTTGTTGCCGAGAAAACTGTGTTGCCGATAAGCTGTGATAGCCCCGGTTCGCTGCTGCGAGTTCTAATCGTACAGGTTGATTTTGGCGGCTCCCCTAAATCAGACTTGCTTCTACATGCCATCTGCATAGACTGGAAGGGGAACTAAACTTGCGCAGTATGAGATTATGTAATTATTTTGAAGCGCTAATATGGCACTGAAGTTTTAAGTGCAAGTTTTCATGGAGAGAACATGCTATTTCAGTCTCGAGTTTCTAATGACTCAACAAGTCTAGCTAATAGTGTGCATAACTCGGTCACTAAAACGTTGGCTGTAAAAGCCTCCGTTGTTATCTTTACTTCATGTTATCCTGCATTTGGAATTTCGTTCACAGTGATCCTGATCCCTTTCCTAGTGGACAGGATTGGGCATAAATTTGAGGGTATTTGTAGTTCCATAAACTTACTTCAGATAAAGTTAGGTTTTTTTTCTTTTTTGTTCGTTGTTTCCATGCACATTTATGCCAAAGATTTATACTGAGATTGTGCATACATTTTAGTGAATTATTAATTCAATAAATTAATGAAAGGAAATCACTCCATCAGTTAGGGCCTTAACGAACAATATTATGTTACTTTAGAATCACTGATAGCATCGGTTACTGCCCACAAAAGTGCATAGGAACAGGACTGTAATTAGTATTTTTCAGAAGGGAATTCCACCTTTAGACCTTCTGGAAAGGTTGAGATACTATTTAAGACCAAACTAAATGTATATAAAATTGCTGTATTTTCCTGATACTTTAAAAAAAAAGAATTGTATTATATTGACTCCAGTTAGCTGAATAAATACACACACCCAGAAATATGCTTCCCCTTCATTCAGATGTGAATCTCTTTCTGATTTTAAAATACACCCCTCACGGTAATTATGTCAGTCTCACAGAGATTGAGGTGAACTTCCATTCTTTGCAGAACGAAGGTCAATTTACAAAGCTTTTTTAGTGTGAATTGCAATGAAAAGCTGAGGGGAGTCTCCAAAAAGTTGAGACAAACTTCTTCTTCTTCTTCTTCTTCTTCCAGTTTCTCTCTGAAAATGGCATATCAATTCTGTCTGGCACAGAAGTGGTATTTTAATGGGAGATGCAGGGGCAGGGGAGAGGGGATGTAGAAGTCCTGTTCATGTATAATAAGGTTGGTGGGAAGAGGGAAAGTGATTCTTTTAAAAAAATTTCCTAACTGCATTTTCAACCAGTGGAACCTAAGTGTATATGTCTAAACTTATCTCTTCGAACAGATTTGTACTTGAGAATTCAAGGTTTACTGGCAGGGATGGTAAATGTTGTGGGTTTTTTTAACCCCAATATGATGCAACGACCTAGAAAGAGTTTCTCTTTTGCTACAGTTGCTGTCTTTGCCAGCTTATTTCAACCCTTGCACTGAATGGAAAGTGCTATTCAAGTTTGACATTGGGAGGCAGTCTCATCCAGTGGTTAGAGCAGCAGACGGCGTCAAGACTTTGGGTCATGATCCAGCTCTGCCCAGTTTGCCTATCTATTAAAAGGCTGTATTGTATTTTCCTTCCTCACAGCAATATTGTGAGGCTTAATGTTTGTACTGCTCTTGGAGAAACTCGGATCAAAGGTGTTATATGTGCAAATAATTAATAATAATGAGCATTTTTCCCTTGTTGTATGCAGTATGGTTGTAGTTGTGCCAGCCCCAAGGTATTAGAGAGACAAGGTGGGTGAGAGAATATATTTTATTGGACCAACTTTGGTTGGTGACAGAGTGGCTCGAAAGCTTCTCTTTCTCACCAATAGAAGTTGGTCCAACAAAACATATTATCTCACCCACTTTTCTCTGCCATTTTCCCATTTAGCTTTTTTTCATCTTCAAAGTATTTCATGATCATTAACTTAACTTTCACAATTGCTTATCTCTGGGGAATATATGGAGTATTATCCATATTTTCCAGATGGAATAAGTGAAGCAGAGATGTTAATGACTTAGCCAAGGCCAGGAGGGCAGTCAGGACAAACACCAGAATTAGAATGAATGAGTTATAGCGGTGTGCTCAGACACAGAACTACATCTCAGTGGTTATTATCGTTGTTACTTTTATTTCATGTTCCTCTTCAGATGTTAGTAGCTTCTTCAAAGAGTAGGATATACAATGCATATGGGCAGAGCGAGTATAGGCTACAATTTCCAAAAGCATCTACATGACTTGATAATCAATTGGGCTAAGATTCCTAATGAGACTAAGACTCCCTTTCCTAAGTGCGTATGGGCCATATTTTAAAAGATGTAGATAGGCACACACAATGGCATCTAGATGTTTGTCACCTTGAATTCATTGGGCACCTAAATGCCTTTAAAATCTGGCCATAAATGACTTTTGAAAATGAGTCTTAGGCTTGTAAGTCACATAAGTACTTTTGAAAATTGCTGGCTCTGTCACTACCACATTCATCATTCCAAAATTCCTTGCCCACCTCATGCCAAGAAAGATTCAGTCACATCTTCTCATTCATTGAGGTCGGTCCTCTTGATTTTTCAGAACAAACCTCAACTACCACATTGATCTAGCATTCTGTCTTATTTCACAAATTGTTTATTTTTAGATCAAGCATAGACGTGAAGGGAGATGGTGCTCAGGGGTCACTCTCCCTCATGCAGATCTCCTGCAAGTGCCAATCTATATTGCCAGGTGCAAATAGCCAGGGCAATATCTTTTGGAGCTGTCAGCATAACTCAGCCATGATGACCTTAAGTTTGCAACAACCATCTGTGTATTTTATTTGCATACACACAATGTTGCTTGCTGATTGGGCATTACTATTACAAATGTTATTTACGTTTATTGCTTTTGCTCTTGCTTCATGAACATTTCCACTTCTATTGCTCATTTCTTAGCCCTGCACCGATAGCCACTGAGTTCATGCAGGCAAAGCAAGCCCGCTGATCAGACTTAGCCTGTTCTCTTTGCTCTGAGTGATGATTGGCTGTTCGGCAGTGGGCTCTGATGTGGAAATGGAGGCAAGCCAAGCATGTGGACCCTATAGAGTGGCCCTTCCCAATTAATACCCAGCTAGCCCTGAGGACTCACTAGGGGGCAGGATACCCAGTTAGGTCAAAGACTTGGTTTAAGCAACACCCATTTTGCACTGACTCTAGATCCCCACCACCTCTCGCTCTACTGGCTTCCCACTGAACCTGTTCAGATCCTGATAGCAAATGCTTATATTTTCCCCAGGTCTACAAGTCAGTGTAATGCAGTACATATTAAGCCTTGGTGAAGGGACACTCAAAATGCTCAGCTTTTGCATTTGGATTGGCTAAGAACTTAGTTCCAGTGCTTATCTGAATTATTGTAACCTCATGTAAAGTGGGCTGGAAGTCTCATGAGAACATATACATGTCTGACACTTGCCTTCTTGGTTGGGGTTACCATCAGAGCAAACTATCTTGTGCCATTTTGGCACTTCTTATCCCAATCCCATCTGGAGTGTGCGCTCAGCGGGTTGGGGAAGACTTACTCAGAGCTTAAAATTGAATTCAGGTTCAGTTTTAGAAATGGGAAGATATTCAGGGTGGTGACATTGTATATTTTGCAAATTATTGTTGTCCATGCCTACGTGCAAGTACTTTGAGGCAGGGGCTGTCTTTTTGTTTTGTGTTTGTACAGCATCTAGCACAACGGGGTCCTGATCCACGGCACGGGCTTCTAGACATTTATGGTAATACAAGTTAATATTAATGATGTTGCTCCACCATCAGAAAAAGGATCCTCTTTTTGGCCCCAAGCTCATATATTATAATTTATTTTCTGGTCCATCTTGTCTGCTTTGTCGCAAGAACCTGTCTGGTTGCAAATATTTTGTAGTAATCCCTGTACGTGTCTGCTTGCTTCACTTTCATGAAGAGCTATACGTCTGGCAAGACACAAGCTTTATTTCTAAAGAGTTAATTATCTACTGTTCTAGGAGAGTAGACTGTAATTTCATTGCAGTGGAGTAAATGAAATGACTAATAGACTTGTGTGTAATACTACGCCATCTGGAGAAAGAACAATACTTAAGGAAAGTTGAAGTGAATATGAAACACCAATATAATGTTCAGTGGGGCTGAAAAAACACTGCAGATGAAGAGAAATGTTATTGATAAATGACTTCTTATTGCAGTGGTGAGAAATTAAGATTTCATGCGTATGAATGGGAAAAGGGGATCAACTGTGCTGTTGAACATGGAATGACTTTAGTACAGAGAAGTAGATTTTCAGTTGCGGGATGGATTTTAATTCTGTATCCTCCATAAAAGTCACATTAGTGACAGGGCTAAATCTCATAGGATGGTCTCAAAAGTGTCCTCAGACCCTTTTTCACTAGCTCAGACGTTCTTAGTTTTTCTTTGGATTTATATGTTGAATACTAATAAAATATACAAAACAGATGGAAATACTTTACAAGTATTATTTTTAAATAATCTGCAAACATTAAAATAATAAATGCTGTACCAACATGTATTAATTCTTACAACATCCTCGTATGGAACGTGGTGATTACTAATTGATATTGTCACTTCACTGATGAGGAAACTAGGCAAAAGGTTAAGTGATTTGCCCTAGACCACCCAGCAAGTTAGTATCAGCATTGGAGTGTAGCGCTTTCTGGTTCCCAGTCACATGTTCAAATGTCTGGACTGTTGTCACTACTGTTGTTAAGGTAGTTCCTAGGAATTAGTCAATGAATCAATGATCAGGGCCCCATAGTGCTAGGTACTGAATAGACACATAGTAAAGAAGATCATTCTTGCCATAGAAATTTTACAGTCTAGGGGCTTTTGTTGAAGTCAATCAGTATCAGAATGCAAAAGGCGGACAAAACAGACAAATCTTGGACTGAAGTACGTATAGTTTAAAGACGACGACAACAACAACATGTAAGTCTCAAGTGGGTAAGCAGTCGCAATACAGCGTTCTGTACTGCAGTACTGTACAGCATTCTCTTGAATCCCTGTCAACCCACCTTCTTCCTGACCTTGTTTGGCCCTGCTATTCCAGTCCTATGTCTGTGATGAGCAAAAACTATCACAGGTTGGGCAAAATACTTGTCACAAAAATGCTGCTGATGACATTTGCCTTTCGTCTTCTGGAAAGTTGAAGAATTCCTGCACTTGTAAAGCTTTGGGGAATTTTCACCCAATACTTTCTACTTTTGTGTGTGTGAGATGTAGAAGTTAAGGCCAAGAAATATTCAGAAATAACTAGTGACTTCAGCAGGTCAACTTTTTGGGCACCTAATCTGAGACTGTTTAGAGTGGACTGATTTTCAGAAAATGCTGCACAACTTTTGAAAACTAGGCCCCATTAGAGTGTCTCCAGTTGGGTGCCCACAATCAGCAGTCACTTTTGAATATCTTTGGCTTGACTTGCCTACAGGGCATTGCTACCTAGACAATGGGACATGGACTCAGGAGATTCAAGTTCTACTCCTGGTAATGTCACTGACTTGCTTTGTGACCTTCAGCAGCTGATAATCAAACTGAGCTTCACAGTCCCTCCCTGTAAATTGGGGGTAGTGCCATGTGTCTGCCTCAGAGAGACATAACTAAACCATGTGTCATCTACAGAAGTGCAAAGAGTAAAAGCCACCCAGGAGGAGAGAGGGAATGTAGAATCTCAGCTATCCTTGTACTGAGCCATGTGCTCAGTCCACTACACCATGCTGCCCATAGGACATCCAAAAACACACGTGAGAATTCACACCTGGCTGTTTTGATTTTTCATCTTCTTCACTGAGACATTTTCAGCCTTCTGAAGTTCCACAAAGCATTAAAACTGGGGGTGGGGGAAGGGCTGCAAAATCACTCAAAAAGAAATCATTAAAATTACCACATGGCTCGAATAGATTGGATGACGGCTGTATGAAGTAAATGTACAGAGGAAAGATGAGCTCAGGGCCAGCTGTGTTCAAATAAACATGTAAGGCCTTAATTTTCAATCACAAGTCTCTGCATTAATGACTTCCTGACATAATAAAACTAAAACCCTTACCCTGGGGACACAGAGACAGCACCCCAGCTGTTGGACTGAAAGGTGCTTTTTCCACTATGCTCTTTGATATCCTTTCAAATGCCCCTCATTTCTAGAGATTACTTTCATTTTATTTCTAGTTACTTATGCACTACATAAATTCAGGGTCAACTCATTTTATTGTTGAAGGTCAGAAGTCAAGAATCATTTAACTGAGATTATAGACAGCATTACTTACACTCAGGGGATGAACCCTACTGCATTTTAATGTAGCTGCATGAATACATTTTTTATGCCCCTCATTTGGAGTCTTTGGGTAATTCCCAGCTCAAGGTGACATACATGTGCTAGCTGTGACTGAGTTAGCATGCTAAAAATAGCAGTGCAGGTGGTGGAACGGGCTAGCTACCAGAGCTCCTTACAGAAAATCTCACTGTACTGTACTCGGGGGACTAGCCCAAGGTGCCATCTATGCCACCATAGCTACACTGCTGCTGTTAGCAGGCTAGTTCAATCAAAACTACATCTACCTGAGCCAGAAATTGCACCTCCAGCTGTAGTGTAAACATACCCTTTGTCACACATGTGGGCTTCGGATTGATGAGAGGCATTATCTTTGGAATTTACTTATCTTGGGTAGAAGGTGAGACTACCAACTTACGTTTGTACTTGTAACCTTAGGTAGGATTGATATCCATACCATCATGGTCTGTCATACTTGCAGTAGTCAGCTACATTATTAAGAATAGAATGTTAGAAGCAAGATGCATTTTTACAGAGATGGGAAATTGCCATGAGTGGGTAGTTATGTAATATACTAAATTTGCTTCAGATCCGTTTTGGGGTTCAGAGTCTGGAATGTGCTTTTGCTTGAGGTCCCTATTCTCTACACCTATATACCCTCACTCATTCATGTTTAAAATAATTGAGTTATGGATGTCCCAGTCATAGAAAAATGTAATTGCCTTCCTTGACAAGTATAATATTTGTTTTTTATTCTTTTTAAGAAAATAAAATTGACAAGGGTTGCATTAAATAAGGAAAAATGTAACATGCCTCTTTGGTTAGGCATAAAACCAAGGTTTGAAAAATGGAATAATCAAATAGCTCTGAGATAATGTGAAAACTTGGTCTATCAATATGTCTACTCTCTTTAAATATTTACAGGTTCAATGACCTCAGTAGAATTGTGCATATGAGTCAGGCTTACTTATGTGAGTCAAGTTTTGCAGAGTCTGCTCTTAGACCCTGAATCTATGCAGAAAGATCCTTTCATCCCTGTGGAACAAGTTGTAGGACTGAGGCCTTAATTTGCTTTTTGCCAGCCTCATCCAAGTCCATCATACAAGTATTTTGGTTTAGTGGTAGTTTCCACATACGTAAGCACTTTAAAGTTCAAAAGTATTCAAAACTATATGTGAGACACCGATTTGACAGTTAATTTCATGCCTCATTTACCAAAGGAAGTGATCAGATTCTGTTTACTGATTAGAGAGTGGCTTAGTAGTAATTTGTAAGTAAGGTCATGGCATATTGGTTTTTGGTTGTTCTTGTTTCTGTTGGCTTTATTATTGGTAGGCTGATGTGGTGAAATGTTGCTTTGAAGACATAGAATCCATTACTTGAACAATATGTGTCAACAGGCTTTCTGCACGCTGACAACTAAAGTACTTGCAGCATAAGATCCTCTCCTGCAGCTGTCAGGGCAGTTTCACTATTAGAATCTTGTCATATCAAACAGCCGAGTACAATGGTCAACTCCAGATTCCTAACAGAAATTTGAAACCTGCTGACTTTGGTGTAGTCTCCAGGCTCTATCTCCTTATACAGCAGAGGTATAATCTCCTTATTTGGCGGAGGTCATTTTATTTACTTGTGAGTTCACACATTAAAGTTACGAGGCGTGTTTCTTAAGTTATGATGAGGAACAGGCAAAGAGTAGTTTGTATGTTTTGACCTTGCTTTGAGCAGGGGTGGCTCTTGGCATTTTGCCCCCGCCCCCAAGCACAGCAAGCAGGCTGCCTTTGGCATGCCTGCGGGAGGTCCGCCGAAGCCGCGGGACCAGCTGACCCTCCGCAGGCAAGCCACTGAGGGCAACCTGCCTGCCACCCTCTCGGCAACCGGCAGAGCACTCCCCCACCCCCCCGGGCTTGCCACCCCAAGCGCACGCTTGGCGTGCTGATGCCTGGAGCTGCCCCTGGCTTTGGGACTGAATTAGAATTCTGGATCTTTATTTTTTTTCCCACAGTCAGACCATCACCTTACACAGTTGAATATTGAAGCAGCAAAATGCGTTTCAAAGGGGGAAACTTCGATAGTCCAGCCTCAGTGCTTACTGGTCACAGAAGAAGATTGGCAAAGGTTTTGTACTCACTGTCACAGTCCAGGGCAACTGAACATGTGTTTCCCCTCTACAATCCTGCCAAAGGCTCACACTTTCCAGTTCCTAGCTGTCACCTCTCTTGGACAGAGACACATGTCTCTCTCCCTCTGACTGATGTATTTCCGGGTTGCATAGTATTTAAGAACATAGAACAGCCATACTGAGTCAGACCAAAGGTCCATCCAGCCCGGTATCCTGTCTACCAACAGCAGCCAATGCCAGGTGCCTCAGAGGGAGTGAATCTAACAGGTAATGATCAAGTGATCTCTCTCCTGCCATCCATCTCCACCCTCTGACAAACAGAGGCTAGGGACACCATTCCTCACCCATACTGGCTAATAGCCATTTATGGACTTAACCTCCATGAATTTATCTAGTTCTATTTTAAACGCTGTTGTAGTCCTAGCTTTCACAACCTCCTCAGGCAAGGAGTTCCACAGTTGACTGTGCGCTGTGTGAAGAACTTCCTTTTATTTGTTTTAAACCTATCCATTAATTTCATTTGGTGGCCCCCTAGTTCTTAAATAAAATAAATTAATGGAGATATCCTATCTCCTAGAACTGAAAGGGACCTTGAAAGGTCATCAAGTCCAGCCCCCTGCCTTCACTAGCAGGGCCAAGTACTGATTTTGCCCCAGATCCCTAAGTGGCCCCCTCAAGGGCTGAATTCACAACCCTGGGTTTAGCAGGCCAATGCTCAAACCACTGAGCTATCCCTCCCCCAACAAGTCAATAACTTTTCCTTATTCGCTTTCTCCACACCACTCATGCTTTATATACCTCTATCATAACCCCCCTTAGTCTCCTCTTTTCCAAGCTGAAACATTCTAGCTTCTTTAATGTCTCCTCATATGGGACCTGTTCCAAACCCCTAATCATTTTAGTTGCCCTTTTCTGAACTTTTTCTAATGCCAGTATTTCCAGGTTCCCTGCTGCCTAGACTGTGAATTTCCAAGGAAGGCAGATTGCCTCAGTGGGCCTGCTTTACCTTCCTTCCTCAGAGGCCATAAACAGCACAATTGCCACAGTTAATTTCCCATATAGCTCTTTCTAAGCAAGCATACATTCTTAAAGTGAAAGCATACAGAAAGAACATATTAAAAGAATATGCAAGCTAATAAGCTTATCTCCACAATGGCTCTTGTTGGTGTCAGTCCTTCTAACCCTTCCTGAAGGATTGGGACCTTCCATGCTGGATCAGAATGAAGGCCCTCAGTCAGTTTAAATTCAGGCTTTTTATCCAAAAATCCTTTCTATGTTTACTGGTCTCCAGATTGAACATAAGTGTCTCCATGAGGAGGTACCTCTTTGGAGGTGTTACAACCTGAATGAATTTGCCTAATCATCTTCCACTCTTCTTAGTTCCTGGAGGGGCAGTGGATCCCGTCCCCAGGGAGTTACATACAATCCTTGGCCCAAAATGATGCACACTTAATACAATAAGTTCTCCCAAAGATATTGTAGGAAATTGTCATACCTGTCACACTTGCTATGTTGTCTGTCTTATGATTTTTATATCTCTATCTATTCAAAGAGAGATATAGTCTTCCTATTTATATTTGTTTCACCACTATTGATGAGATGGTATATTGGTGACATTCTTAAAACTTATTGGCTTACTGGTAAGCTTGCAGGAAACTGCCATTGGTGAAGGAAAATTAGCTTCTAGGACTGCTGTTCAGAATCCATTTATACCCAGTGTCTTCTCTGGCCTCCTTTATCCTGAGAGGAAAGAACTAACCAAAGGAAATTGTCTCAAGCTGCCCATGATCCGGTTAATATTGATGAGAATGCTAAAATGTGTTAGAGTGCAACCAATCTTAGTGTCAATTTTTCGTAGATGAGTATAGATGGTTGACTATACTGTTATAAGATGTCCAAGGATGAGGCAAACTCCCAGCTACTCTTAGGTAAATTTCAGGTTGTTACTCTTTCCAAGTTCCAGGAGATCCTAGCTGAGCTCAGCTACATTTGGATTTCACCCATTTAATTCCTGATTGGTGGAAGCCTGTGGTGAGGTCCCAAATCAACTCTTGATGGAGCTAGCTAATGCCTTACTTTGGGAGGGCAGGACACTCCTAACTTTTATATACATAGAGCCTCTATAACTTCTCATGATGTGGCCATACTGGCCAGTTCCTCCCACTGTCACTTTTAGGGGGAGTCTTGAACAAGAATTGATTTATTATACAACTTTTAGTCAGGCATTAGACAGTCTTGTGGCACTGAAACAGGCCATTTTCCTATGAAGCTTCTGAAGAACCATAAATGTTTATCCTCAAAATACTGAAGATATTCAGTGCTGCTTCCTTTCCCATCAATCCATCGTGGACTATTTCTTGGCTATTTGAGTGTTTAGACAACACTTCTCTTTGGATGACAGTTGGTTAATGCTCTGCAAGGTTGAAGAGATCATGTTGCTAGAGAAGTGTTTTGAGAGGCTTGTTGGCAGTTTGTGCATGCCCACTATGCAGGGAATATGGCTACATGAGGGACTATTTTGGAATTTCGTTGTAGTCTCAGAATAGAGGTTTAACTCCAAATAATGCAAAAATTATGCCTAATTTTATCAGAAGCTGATTTCACTACAGTAATTCATGTCTCTGGCTCATCTAGAGTAGACTACTGCCATGCCCTTGTAAATAGACTTTCTCTGAAATTGAGCTACTTAGAGAGCACAGCTACTTAAGGGGTTGATTTTAAGGACTTTATTCAAAGCCTGTAGAAGTCAATGTAAAATTCTCAGAGACTTCAATGGACTTTGAACCAGGGCTTACTATAGGAGAGAATAAATTTTGTTATAATACCTGCACTACTTACTAGTACCCCACTGTATACAATTCAGAGTCACACCTTTACTATAACATTTGATTCTGGTATGTGCTTCATTAAGCTGGCTGATCTTTACTTTCATTATTGCTCAATAGGTGCCTTATAAATGTGTTCAATATGAAAAATTAAACACCTGAATTTAGATACCAAAGAGAAGATGAAATGTTCAATGATCAGGTATTGGAACGTTTTATCTATGTTGCTAACTTGAATGCAATAGTTATGTGGTCTTGTATCTAAATCTTTTATTATGGATTCTGCTGTTATCCTTGGAGCTGATATTTATATAAAGGGCTACCATCAATATCTGGAGGCCAAAAATGTAACTTAATAATCACAGCCTAAATATTTTTTTAATCACCAAATTAATGGCAAGAAATTGGGGGCTACCTCTGGTACAGTGGTCTCTAAACTGTAGATGCCCCTCTCTAGGAGCAATATTCAGAGGGGTGTGATGAGGCCAAGGAGGGGGAGAGAGATCACCACCCAATCTTGATCTGCTCCCAGCCCCAGCCCTGCCCCCAGCTTTGGCCTGTGGCCCTGCCCTGGTTCCACTCCAGGCCCAAGCTGCAGCCCCGGTCTTGGCCCCTGGTTCGTGGCCCGGCTGCGGCCCTAGTCTGGCTTCTCAGCCCTGACCACGGCCCTGATCCTAACCATGGCTCCAGCTTCAGCCCTGACCATGGCCTCGCTCCCATCTCCCGACTGCAGCTCCCAGGGTGGGAAGGGAACAGACAGGGGCAAGGAGGGACACAAGGTAAAAAGTTTGGAGACTACTAATGATGCTGCTAAAGACACACCAGAACATTATTACTAGAGCTGGACTAATATCTTCATAATAATAGTTGTATGAAGATCATCTGCCAGCAATGCCCCTCTGCCATGTACATTGGCCAAACTGGACAGTCTCTATGCAAAAGAATAAATGGACACAAATCTGACATCAGGAATCATAACATTCAGAACCCAGTAGGAGAATGTTACTGAGTGATCAGAGAGGTTGAACCAGACTTAAAGGTGGCAATTTTGCAACAAAAAAGTTTCAAAAACAGACTCCAATGAGAAACTACTGAACTTGAATTAATATGCAAACTAGATACCATCAATTTAGGCTTGAATAGAGATTGGGAATGGCTGATCTATTATACACATTGAATCTATTTCCCCATGTTAAGTATCCTCACACCTTCTTGTCAGACTGTCTGAAATGGGCTCTTGATTATCACTACTAACGTTTTTTCTCTTAATTAATTAGCCTCTTAAAGTGGGTAGGGCAACTCCCACCTTTTCATGTTCTCTGTGTGTGTGTGTGTGTATATATCTTCTTACTTTATGTTCCACTGCATGCATCTGATGAAGTGAGCTGTAGCCCACGGAAGCTTATGCTCAAATAAATTTGTTAGCCTCTAAGGTGCCACAAGTACTCCTGTTCTTTTTGGGGATACAGACCAACACAGCTGCTACTCTGAAACCTATCTAAATAACAGTTATCAGTAAACCAAAACAGCCATGTTAATTTCAACTCTTCTCAGGACCACTGGGAAAATGGAAAATATCAACATTGTTCAGTGTTGGGAGTTTTTAAAAGGGTATTTCATATATTGATGTGTGTAATACAAACTGCCAACATGGGTACTTGTGTATGTGTCTTGGGCCAGATCCCTCAGCTACACGCATAAGCCATGTCTTCAGCAATGAAGCTCTGATTTACACTTGTATGTATGTGTGTTTGTGTATTCATTATAGATGGGACTGCTAACACTGTTTGTTACAGTTGCACAGTGCTTCCCAGTGCATTTCAGTTGTTTATAACTTTGTCAGGCTTTCATCATTTTGGATTGAAATTTTCCATGTTGAGGAGTACCTGCCCCAGGCTGAATTTTTTTTTTTTTTTTTTTTTTTTAAATGACAACCCAAAGTAGTTCAGCCATTTCTGAGAACAAGGCTAGGAAAAAATACATTGTTTTGCCCATGTTAAAATTTTCTGATGACCTTTTCTCTGTATAGCTCTAGCTCCTCCATGCTTTGGAGTAGGGACTTACAAACACCATCCTGGGCCGAATTTGTCAGGGATGGGTCTTTTGCCATCCTCTTGACAGTCTACCCAAATCTGGCCAAGTTATAAGACTTTTTTTGAAAAATTGTAGTTTACACATGCTCTGTAGAGACTTCATTGATTTTTAGCAACTAAAATCTCTGAAGATTGTCCTCATTGAGCATGCTCCGTGTCCTTACAGACAGGGGTGGCTCCAGGTACCAGCACACCAAGTGCATGCCTGGGGTGGCAAGCCGCGGGGGGCAGCCTGCCGGTTGCCATGAATGCAGCAGTCAGGGAGCCTTCGGCGGCATGCCTGCAGGAGGTCCGCCGGTGCCATGGCTTCGGTGGCAATTCAGCAGTGCGTACACCGAATCTGCATTACCAGTGGACCTCTTGCAGGCATGCTGCCGAAAGCAGCCTGACTGCCGGGCTTGGGGTGGCAAAATACATAGAGCCGCCCCTGCTTACACCTCCTAGTGCTGACAAGGTTGTGCATGTTCGATCCTCACAGAATGACAGCACATGCTGCATCCCATCACAGCTCCTACATGTGACTGGACTACGTGTGTGTCATCCTCACAAAGCAACTGAGTAGACTCCCTCCAGCCCATTATTACAGGAGCAAAGCAGACTTTCCCAGTGTACTTTCAGCTTCTTTGGGCCAGTGTGAGGTCGGGCACTGGAACGGAGACTCTGTCTCTCCTGCCTGCCAGGCAGTGCAGAGAAGGAAGCTGTTTGATTCGAATGTAAAAGGGATAAAAGCTGGGAAAGGAAGAGATTGGGATGAGGAGTTACTGAGACTGGGATTGAGAATGGATTAATCTGGGACTGTCTGGGCAAGAAGATTGAGGCTGGGAGCAAGGAGGATGAGGAGGGACACTGGGATTGTTTTTATGGAGAGTCTGGGAGTGGAAGCTGGGATAGTGGGGAAATAGAAGGAAAGGCTGGGAGTAGTTGGGCAAATAGACTGAGTCAGTGACTGAAAGTCAGGAACACTCAGAGGTCTGCATGGTGGATCTGAAAGGTTCCAACCTGTTGATGACTCGCATGTGTCAATTTCTGTTTTGTTTCCCCCCCTCCCCAGTTTGCAACCTTAATCACATTCTTTTAAGGTAGATTGTGTGGCATTTCCTGTTTTGTGTTTTTCTTTAAAAAGCAAAGTCAAGCAAACTGCGCAAACTTAATTCCCCTCAATGCATATGCAGTATAATTTAGGCTTTAATTATATGATCACATTATACTTTTTCCCCAGGACTCCTGCTTCATTCAGTACAGAAAATGAATCTCTGGAGGCCTTCTGCATTCCCCCTCAGTATCGTATAGCAAAGGCGGTTGTTGTCTGTAGGACTCTTGCTTCATTTATTGCAGAAGTTAGATGAGGCAGAAGATTGCAGGGAGAGGATGGTCTTATGGTTAAGGCAGTTGGGTAGTGCCATCTGGGACTGGATTCTATCTCTGCTTCTACCACCTATGATGCTGGGCAAGTCACTTAAACCGGAATTTTCAGAGGCATCACTAATAGTGTGTTTCTCATTTTCTGTGTCCTGACTTGTAGCCCTGGGGTCTGATTTGCAGAAATACTTAGCACTAGGGTGACCAGACAGCAAGTATGAAAAATCAGGACAGGGAGTGGGGAGGTAATAGGAATATATATAAGAAAGACCTAAAAGTCAGGACTGTCTTATAACATGGGGACATCTGGTCACCCTACTTAGCACTCACAGCTACAATTAACATCAAAGGTTGCTTCAAACACATTAAATGCTATATAATGTTAAGTACTCTGAAAAATCAAGTCCTAGATGTCTCAACTTTGGCTCCAGAAATTAGTGGTTGCTTTTTACCTTAACCTATCTGTGCCTCAGCTCCTGATCTGTAAAAGAGATAGAATACCACTCCTTCATCACTGGGGTGTGGTAAAGCTAAATCCATTAATGTGTGTGAAGCACTCAAATTCTATGGTGATGAGCACCACAGAAAAGCCCATAAGGAAATTAATGATTCTGTCTTTAAAGCAGGGTTTTAGTGTCTGGTATATAAGGTATAAGGCCATACATAGACAATAATTATTGAATAGTTTGCTGTGATGGGTTTGGTCACAGAGAGCCCCTTGGGACAGTCACCTGATGTGCTGGAATTACCTCTGAGCCTGTTTTCCACTGCCAGCTTGGGACTCCAGAACCCTGCCTTGTTGACTCAGATACACTAGTCTCCTGCAACACAAACCCAGGTCTGGTCCATGCTCCATAAGCTGGAGACTTTGCCCCCTCTGGTCCATGCCCCTCAAAGCTCAGCAGGTCACCTGTCTCCAGCACTCAGACACCCAGCTCCCGATGGGATCCAAACCCCAAATAAATCCATTTTACTCTGTATAAACAGGGGGGCCTCTAGGCACCAGCAAAGCAAGCATGTGCTTGGGGCAGCCCATTTGCAGGGGTGGCAGGGATCCAGCATGGGAGCTGAGAACCAACAGGGGGCCTTGGGAGCTGTAGTTCCTTGGTTAGCTCCCTGTCTATTGAGCCAGCCCTGGAGCAGGGAAAGAACTACATTTCCCAGCATTCCCTTGGCTGCTACCAAAAGGAAAGGGAGAGGGAGGGAGGGAAGTAGCTGAGACCTCATGCTGCAGCCTGCTGTGAATGGAAAGCTGCACTGTGAAGTGATACCATATTTTAACATTCAAAACATAGGACACTCCATGGGGAGGGAGGGTAGTCTCACCCTGCCACCGTCCACTCCCTCCAACTGCCCCCCCACAGAAACCCCAACCCATCTGACCCCCACAGCTCCCTGTCCCCTGATCAACCCCTGCCCTTAACTGCCCCCCAGGACCCCACCCCCTAAGTCTCTCTTCTCTTTCCCCAAGTACTCCCTCCTGAGCCCCCCCTCCAACTTCACCCCTAGGACCCCACTCCTTACCTATCCCCTGACAAGCCTCTGGGACTCCCATGCCTATCCAACCGCTGTCTGTTCCCTTACTGCCCCTTGGAACCCCTGACCCATCCAACCCCACTGTTCCCTGTCCCTTGACTGCCCCTCCGGAACCCCTTACCCCTTCTCCAACCCTCCAGCCCCCTTACCATGCCACTCAGATCAGCGTATCTGGGTCCGTGCAGCACCAGACACGCAGCTGCATACATGCTCACGGAGCCACAGCCCCCCTGCCCTCCCCCCGCACCTGCCTTCCAGATTTGAACACCTCAAAATTCAGGAGTGCTCAAGCTCAGTTTGGGCAGCTATGTAACCAGGAGTGACTCACCCCTGCGGTGCCTCCTGCTGGTCATTCCTGGGAATTAACTCAAAATCCAGCTCGGAGCACCCTCTACAGGCCAGTGATCCGCCTTCCAGCTTCTGCTACTGGCCCTGTGTCCCTCCCTGGACTCCGGTGTCCTTTTTACATTGGGTTCTGCCCCCTAGCAGTAACTCCTTTCTCCTTAGGGTTTCCCCTCCCTGGGAACCCCCCCACTCTATCCCCACTTTGGCTCAGGGTCTTGGCAACTGCCCAGTCATTAGCTAGCCCCATGCCCTGGGGCAGACTGCAGTATTAGCCTCTCATCATTGGCAAAGGCGTTTGGACCTGCTGCCTTGGCCTATCCCTGGGTTGCATCCTACAACCCCAGTACCTCCTGGGCTAATTCTAGACCACAGCCTGGGGCTTTCCAGGCAGGAGCTCCCCAGCTCCTCTGCCTTTACCCTAGGTACCTGCTCTGGTTGTCAGCAGCCAGCCCCTTGTCCCTCTACAGGCAGAGGAAGACTTCCTGGGCTCCTGGCTTCTCTGCCCTTTTATAAGGGCCTGTGGCTCAGTTTCGGGCGTGGCCCCAGCTGCTGCCACTTCCCCCAATCAGCCCAGCCTAAAAGGCTGCTTTCTCCAGCCCCGGCCCCTTCCCAGGGCTGTTTTTAACCCCTTCAGGGCCGGAGCAGGGATCCACCCTGCTACAAGCTGTTACTTCATTTCTCCCAAATCAAATATACTGATCCACTGTGACTTGCTGTAGAAAAAGTAGGATAAAATTGAACAAGAAATGCTTCCCAGTTGTTGTTAGGACTGGAATTGCTATTTTCAACAGCCATTGCCTTTTGCTTGTTTGTTTTGTTTAAAAGGAAGACAGTGATATTGCATTGGCATATTCCCCATAGAAAGAAAGAGTGGAACAAAAGAATAATAAAGGCACCTCAACTTTTCCTCATTCATGGAGGACAGTCTTATAATATGCACCTAGATATCCTCCAATCACACAAGCTGAAAATTGTTCCACTTTACCACAGTTCTGTAACCATATGGGAACTAATCCTGTCTGTTCTGTGCACATCCAAAATTTTTTCTGAATGACATGCCCTGGGAGCGAGTTACCAGTGATACAGGGCTGCGGTGGAAGGAGGGTGCAGGTGGGGGGTGGGGCAGAGCCTAGAGCTGGGGTGGCAGGGGGTGTGGGTGGGAGGAAAGCCTAGGGCTTGGGCAGCAGGGGAGTGCAGTGAGGAGCCCAGGGCTGGGGCAGTAGGGGGGCAGCCAAATTTTTTTTTTGCTTGGGGCAGCAAAAAGCCTGGAGCTGGCCCTGTGTATAAAGTTTATACAGGTTAAACTCATAAATTGTCCGTCCTCTATAACACTGACAGAGAGAGATGCACAGCTGTTTGCTCCCAAGGTACTAATCACTTACTCTATGTTAATAAACAAAACTGATTTTATTAAGTATAAAGAGTAGGATTTAAGTGGTTTCAAATAATAACAGACAGAACAAAGTAAGTTACCAATCAAAATAAAGCAAAAGCATGCAAGTCAAAGCCTAATGCATTTAAGAAACTGAATACAGGTAAATCTCACCCTCAGAGATGTTCCAATAAGCTTCTTTCACAGACTAGACTCCTTCTTAGTCTGTGCACAATCCTTTCCCCTGGTACGGTACTTGTTCCAGCACAGGTGGTTACTAGCGATTTCTCATGACTGGCAACCCCCTTTGTTCTGTTCCACACCCTTTTATAGCTTTGGCACAAGGTGGGAATCTTTTGTGTCTCTGGGTCCCCACCCCTCCTTCTAAATGGAAAAGCACAAGGTTTCAAATGGATTCCAGTGCCAGGTGACATGATCACATGTCATTGTAAGACCTCATTCTCCATTCTTTCAGAGCTGGTGTGCACATACCCAGGAAGGTTTGTGAGTAAACAGAGTCATTCACAACCAACTGTCCTAGTTAATGGGAGCTATCAAGATTCCAAGCCACCATTAATGTTCCACACTTTGCACAGTTACAATAGAACTTCAGAGTAATATTTCATATTTCTAGCTTCCGATACAAGAATGATACATTCATACAAATAGGATGACCACACTCAGTAGATTATAAGCTTTGTAATGATACCTTACAAGAGCCCTTTTGCATAAAGCATATTCCAGTGACATTATATTTACACTCATAAGCATATGTCCATAAACATATGGAGTACAACGACACAGTTGTTCATTAAATGAGCACTGTCTGTCAAATGCCCTGAATGAGGTAGAGTTTCTATGGGGATAAATACCATGTGCAGGGCCAGCTCTAGCTTTTTTGCCCCCCCAAGCAAAAAAAAAAAAAGGGGAAGGGGTGGCCGGACTGCTGAAGCAAAAAAAACTAAACAGAAAACAATGGCAGCCGCAGGTCAAGGCAGCTTGCAGGGGGTTGAAGGGCAGCGCCCGCCCGCTCCTTCCCCCCGGGGGCAGCCAGGGGCTGCAGCCCGCTTGCAGCCGGGTGAGAGGGACTCCCCCCTCCGGCCTTGGGATGCCTCTCCCGGGGGCTGCAGGAGGTGCTGGCTCAGCTGCTCCTTTAAAGTGGCTTGGCCAGGCCGGGCTCAGAGTGGCATAGGAGGCGGTGGCAAGGAGTGGCACGTCCCAGGGAGCCCAGCGACACAGTGAGTGGTGGAGATCGCTAGTTCCTACGCCCCCCGAACCGGGGTCCGTCCCTGGGCAGGGCAGGGCTGGGACTGGCGGAGCACATCCATGAGGGGAATAGCTCTAAGCACTGGTGCACTGTCTATATTGGCACATTACAGTGCTGAATCTTGCAGCGCTCAGGGGTGTTTTTTTCATACCCCATAGCGAGAAAGTTGCAGCGCTGTCAAGTGCCAGTGTAGACAAGCCCTAAGATAGCTAAGAAGATTTTCTAACCAAAATTAATGTCAAAGATTCAAAATTTATGACATAATTATTTTATTACCATGGCTCTTTATCTCAATACTCAGCCTCTCTGAAGTTACAAAGCAGTTAACCACAAATTGCTACAGACCCACTACTATTACACAGCTGGAGTAGACATGCTAGCATTACAATGGCTCCATTTTGGTAGGTGTGTGTGTGTGTGTGTGTGTGTGTATACTTGTGCATACTATTCAAGGTTTTTGATATAAATTGGTTCAGATTTCTTTTGTGTATCTAATACTCAGCGTGGGTATTAAGTATAAAGATATTTGTGAGCGTGCACTCCATCTTGGGTTTCTTTTTTCCCCTTCTGGCTCATCAAATACTAGTTGTAAGTAATGGAACCCATTTCATTCAGAAAGTTCCAAAGAGAAATAAAATAGATTTGAAAAGGAAAAAAGAACTTGATTGCAAATGAGGCCTTGATAAAAATTCCTTTTGGAGATCACATTTTCAATGCACTTTAATGAAAGCAAGAGAGACGGAGGAAATTATATGGTGTAATTTGAAAACTTGGTAGTTCACTGGCTGTTAATGAAATATATAGACAAGGTGAAACTCATAGAAGACTTGCTCTGCCGTTCGTACTCCACCAATGCTCCTAACTACTGCATGATTTAGCTATCTATTACATATTACAGAACTGGGTCAAAAGAACATTAAAAATGCAAAATCAATAATTTGAAGGTCAGGAAACACCAGCTTTATGGTTACTAATACAATAATAATCCAGTTGCCTTATGGTAGGGTCCCTATGGAAAAAATAGCATGTAACTAAAGACGTATAACACACATTCATTGGAGCAGACTTAGGACTACGAAGGCAACTGTTGGGAAAAGTTTCCTAACTTTTCAGTGTTTGATTTTGCAAACTAAATAATGTTCTGTTAATGTAGTGCATAGGTAATCAGTTGCTGGGGTCATGTGCTTGGAGTAGGGAGTGTTCACTGGGGGGGGAAGAGCCCAGCTCAGCTACTGCCCCATGAGTTATCTGCAGAGGGGGCCTTGTATCGGACTGAGTTCTAAACTCTTCTCCTTCCTCTATTTACAAGGAAGAGATCTGTGGAGAAATAATTTTCAGCCTCCTCCTGTAAACAAGCCATACCAGTACAAGACTTAAGTTTTGCATAGGTCTTGCGCTGGTCCTTTACATGGGTAAATTTCTGCAATGGTACTTTGGCAGCAGAAAAATTGGGACGCACAGTTTCATTTGCTGATGAGTGGAAACTGCCTGCCAAACATACCTGCTGCCATGCTGAAAAGGACGGTCTGTCAAGCTGTGTGTTGTGCACCAACACTGAACATTTTGAAAATGTCTGTCTTCCCGCACCTATCATACTGCTGCAAATTACTGTAACTAGATGCATCAGTGTCAGTTTCAACTAGGGAACTCCTGCCTCAGCTGCTACCAATACTGGTTCTCCAACAGCAGTCACGTTATCCACATCAAAGTATTATTTTTCCAGTGGATCAAGTTGCTGATGTTACTTCTGCTCCTTTTGGAAAGCACTTCTACAAACCATGATCTTGGCTTCCTCTTTGTTCTCAAAACCTCCACTCTGCCAGCCCACCATAGTATACCACTGATGCAGCTTATCTGCCTTGGCATTGTGCCTTCTCAGCAAAGTTACTCATGGTTACTCACAGAAAAGTTTCCTTCCAGACATTTTTAGACTGGTAGCCAGAAGCCCTTTAAATACGTAATGGAGAATGATGCTTTGTCTGACAGGATAGTTGTTGCTGTGTAGGTCTGAAGAAGAATACTTGTTTCGCTCACGAACAGAAGCTGGTGCAATAAAAGATATAATCTCACCCACCTAGTTGCTTTGTCTGACAGGCAGACAGATTTAAGGTGTGGATACAAGTTATAGAAAGTGTGTACCCTGAGGGTGGTAGAAAGCATACTGTAAATCATTTCACAGTCAAGTCAGATAAAGAGATGAAGAATTAGCAATGGAGATTTGTAAAGTAATAGCCACCACTGAAGCACTGATAACCATGCAATTGCTGTGTCATCATTAAACCCTCATTCTCACTCTTCAGAAGAGTCTTCCAAAAGTATTTATAGGGTGGAGATTTCGTCTTACCAGAGGCGGATTTACCATGAAGCAAACAGTGTGGTGGCACGGGCCCCCCAAAATACAGGAGAAATCTCATCTGACAATCTGCCCAAGTCCCAACTGGTGGCACAGCAGGGCTCAGGCAGGCTCTATGCAAACCGCTGAAGGTCAAATTAAAGCAGAATCAAATGCGAAAATGTTTGTTGATCTGCTTTGCCTGATGGTCTCTGATGTGGTCTCATAGCTCCATACATATTTTCTAGTGCAGGCCAACAAATGGAATTTCCATTCTACAAAAATAATTGAGATTTTGAAATTTGTTGTCATTCCAAATTGGAATATTTTCTCTTCTGCAAGGGCAATTGCATGGTAGCTGATGCTGGTCATAGGGCTGTCTGCAGTGGGTAGTTTCCCTGCATCAGGGGAATTTTCTGATGACCACCTATTGAGCTTCCTGAGTGGCACAAAGAAGCTGGAAAAATATAAAGCAGAACCTCTCCCTAAATGTTCAGTGGGAAGAAGCCCACTTCTGAAGCAAAGCATGATGTAATGAGAGACCATTCCTAATATTAAATACTCTTTTAATATTGAAAATGACTGACTCTCTGTAAGAATTATGTTATGCTGTAACTGACAAGAAGCCAGGTTCATATCAGTCTTGTTCAATATGAATTGGATGAATTACAATTAAAGATTTTTTTTTTTTTCCCCTGAAAGGCCAATATGATGTACTAAACTGTATCAGCAGACTCCACTGAAAATGAAAATAGCCACAAAGAGATTTCTATGTATATATAAATAAAATATTTGTATGGTACTATGTGAGATGTGACTCATGAATTCATCTTCAATTAAAACGTGAAAGCAGAAGAAATATAGTGACTCTAATGAAAAACAAATGATCCCAATGCACATTGTAACTAAACCCATCATTGAGCAATCTAGTTTTAATGCAAGAATTATATCCAAGCCTATGAATTGTGATTCTTTCTCTCCCCTTGTATTTAAAAGGTGGTACTATTACTGTTACTATTTTATTTATGTATTTGTATTTCAGTAGTATATAAGTGCCCGAGTCATGGACTAGGACCCCACTGTACTAGGCGCTGTATAAGCAGAACAAAAAGACCATCACAGTCCCAGAGAGCTTACAGTTAAATGTGGGTAGATGGGATGCTTGAAAAACAGAACGGAAATGATATATAACAAAGGAGACCTTATTTTACATTCTCAATGTTTTATTTTCTCTGACTGAATAGCTAGTCACAATTTTCTGCATTGCCTCTTAGGGTTCTATTGGGATTTTCTAAAGTCAGCAGTAACTTTCCATCAGTCTGCTTGTTGAACTTCCGGTGAAGCCAGTAAGAGTTCTGTGTAAAAACTGATGACAGGATATAGTTTTAAGTGTCTACTGGTACATTTTAAGGTTACTTGAAGTTTTGCTAACCTCATGGGTTTATACCTGCCAAGACTTGCTAGGTAGCCTTTAAAGTACAGTAGTTGGAGGGAGAGGGGAAGGAGAGGGAGGAGAAGAATGAGAGCATTTGCGTAGTTTATATTATCTGGCACATATGTCCAGTGTACTGGAGAGCACACAGATAGCATTTTACTGTAACAAAAAACTAAGAATGAAAAGAATACCTGTCCCAAAGAGTTTGTATAAAAGTCTAAGAAGAATGGGTAAAGAAGCAGGAACTATTATAACAAACTGGGGAATAACAGGTGGGGCAGTAGTATTGCAGAAAGTATTCCAGAAGTACTGGGAATTACAGTGGATCACAAACTGAATATAAGCCAACAATGTGACACAGTTGCAAAAAGGCTAATATTCTGCTGGGATGTATTCACAGGAGCATTGCACGTCTCTACTCAGCACAGAGGAGGCCTCAAGTAGAATACTAAGTCTAGTTTTGGGTGCTACACTTTAAAAAAAAAAAAAAAAAAAAAAAAAATGTGGGAGAGGGGACAGCTGAAGAGTCCAGAGGAGAACAAGCAAAAGGATAAAATGTTTAGAAAACCTGACCTCTGAGGAAAGGCTGAAAGAAGTGGGCATGTTTTGAGAAAAGAAGACTGAGGGGGAACCTGATAAGTCTCCAGGTATGTTATTGGATGTTACAAAGATGACTGATCAAATGTTCTCCATGTCCACTGGTGGTAGGACAAGGAGATGTAGGTTAGATATTAGGAAAAACGTTCTAGCTCTAAGGATAGTTAAGCTCTGGAATAGGCTTCCAAGGGAGATTGTGAATCACCATCATTGGATGTGTTTAAGAACAGATTAGACAAACATCTGTAAGACATGGTTTAGGTTTACTTGTCCTGCCTCAGAGCAGTTGGATGAACTACATCACCTTTTGAGGTCCCTTCCGTTTCCATGATTCTGTAAGTACAACTAAATGAGGAGGGTGATGATCTACTGTGCATTACTGATACCTGATGTGGTATAAAGAAACAGAGGGGCAGATCCTATAAATCAATTACCTCAGCCGAGATACCAGTATATTGTTTATTACACCTATACGTGTTTGCACTTAATTCATTTTTGTTTGTCTATCAGCTTTTTTCCACTTTGAAAATCATTTGATTTCTCTTTCACTTATATCTTTGTCAGCAGCTGGTGTAGTTATTTGAGTAACTATCAGGTACATTTGATAACGATTATATTAATTTGTATAATCTTTACTTGACACCTAACTCCTACAGTAACTCGATATTCCATTCTGGATTTTTCTTTGTGCATACTGTAGCTTAAAGCAAACATTGATTGTTGACCATTGTAGCTGAACTCTGTTGCAATAGTCTATTCCTGTTAGTTTCATTTAACTACCAATCTATCAACAAGTAAAAACATTTTTATGATATCCTGTGCTATGTAAACTTACTAAAAGGTGACAATATTGACTTTGTGGCCTGTGACACATTCAACAGTAATGTCAACTGATCTAATGTTTTCTCGTTGTGTTGTGTTTTGGGTTTTAGTACCTACCCATGCCTTAATGATTTCTTGATCTTTGCTATCTGGGATATTTAATGCCCGCTATATGCTTCAGTAATCTGTTGGAAACTCTGATTTGCTTAAATTAATTACAGTAAATCACTAATCTTTTAAATGGGACCTGTTGAAATAAGAACCTGTGATGTTACCACACAGACTTATTTAGCAAAGTATGAATTTTACACAGGAATGCTCCAGTAGAAGAGTAACACTGCATTTGAACAGCATTCTCTTGTATTGTATAACAGTAATAAGATATTTACTATGTTACATTAGTAGTCCGTTACTAACCTGAGTCTCTGGAGGCATCTTGCCTCCATACAGAGCTGAGTCAATCACAATTCAAGTTTTTGGATTACATTTAATCTCCCAAACAGGGTGGTAATTTAAGAAATGAAACCAGCAGAAATGTTTTAATAAGCAGGATGTAACACTAATGAATCCAGATTAGGTTCTAATCCTGCTATGGCACATGAGCCTAGAAAAATACTGTGACTCAGTCTGAAATGCTAACTATTGTAGAATCAAAAACTTCATATGTCAACCACATTTCCATTATCCCTGCATTTTTCAAGCTTTTTACATGGATGTGGATAAAGCTTGTTCATTTGAATCTACAAAGACTACAAGAGAAGATTCACAATAATGTATTGTGCTCACAGGATGTATCTAGAGCTAAACAGTGGGACAGATCCTTGGGTGTGGCCAGGCTATGTGGGGGCTCTTTTCTGACTTTCTGGTGCCACTGTCCGATATAAACTGAAGCAGTTGAATGGAATTAATCCTGGATATCTGCTCAGTGTGGTGTACTGGCCATTCCTCTTCACCACATTGCCTGCACTGGCAGCGGGGAGGAATGGGGCTGTAGATGCCTCTATGACAGCTCTGCATCAATAGGTGTAATCCTTTGGAGATGCCACATTTGGAAATTCTAGGTCACTCCCTCAAAAATCACAAAATGGGTGTAAAAATTATGAATGGGGTTTTTTGGGGGGGGGGGAGGAGTTGGGTTTTTTCCTTTTTAAATAAGCTTGGTTCTTTTTATTTGCTTTTTTGTTTTGGACCCTTTAACATTCACTCAGGTCACATTTTGATACTTTTCTCCATAACGACAAGAGCTAGATTTTTTTTTAATTTTGATTTATTTTTTTAATGAAAGCTGAGATTATCCCATAATCATTTGAATACAGGATCCGGGGCTTTAAGAAAAACACTGTATATCACCAAAACTTTCAATAAAATTCATGAGAGTTGGCCACACTACGATCATGTGGGGCAAAGGGACTGCAGATTTGTCTCAGTATCACAATATTTCTTATTATTTTATCTCCTGTAGGGGTTCACGTGATTCGTAGTGGTTTAGTGATTCATTCAAAAAAATCTGGATGTTTATCCCAAGCTTCTGGACCTGTATTATCTACAAATTATACTGCTATCTTGTGAGAAAAGACTTTCTTCTGAGATTCCTAGTATTCCTTGATTCAGCTGGGAGCATAATACAATTAGAATAGTACTTTATATGAATCTATACTTCTGGTCTTTAAGTGAATTGCATCCAGGCATTCAGAGAAAAGGGAGGGAAATGGTTTTAAAATTAATATATAAGATTCTGAAAAAGAGGTTTGGATTTGTAGTTGGGCTAAAATTCAGGTAGGTTGGTATTTTTTCCCCTTTGGTCCAGTGAGAGAGAGGCAGGCAGGCTGGTGTTCTCTCCATTTACATTGCCCACCATTTGGCAGTTTATATCAAGGATAAATGGATTGTCATTTCGATTCACACACTGCATGCCACTGACGTAACTCATATTTGATGTTTCCTTATTCTAGATCTCCAGACAAGAACATGGCTTCTGATGAAAGGGAGATAGTGGTTTGGATATGCCAGGAGGAGAAAATTGTGTGCGGACTGACAAAGCACACAACCTGTGCTGACGTGATCCATGCTCTACTAGAGGATCATCAAGCTACATTTGGAGAAAAAAGATTTCTTTTTGGACAGCCTAGAGATTATTGTATCATAGAAAAATGGAGAGGCTCTGAGCGGGTCCTTCCCCCGCTGACAAAAATGCTGAGACTTTGGAAGGCCTGGGGAGAAGAGCAGCCCAATTTGCACTTTGTTCTGGTGAAGTCAGATGCTTTCCTCTCATTTCCATTGTGGAGGACAGCTGAAGCAAAGATAGTACAAAACATAGGAAGACAATGGGAGCTCAGCCCAGCGAATTACATGAAGATGTTGCCAGTGGATAAGCAAAAGAGGATTGTTAGAAAGACTTTCAGGAAACTGGCCAAACTTAAACAGGACAATACTCTGCAAGAGCGAGACAATATGGAGACATTGATTCATCTGATTATTTCCCAAGATCATACTATTCATCAGCAAGTCAACAGAATGAAAGAATTGGATATGGAAATTGAAAAATGTGAATCCAAATTCCATCTAGTTCAGGTAGAAAATGATGGAGAAAGTTATGTGCAGGATTCTTATTTCATGTCTACTCCAAATGATGCTGAGCAACAAACACATGTGCCACATGGTCAACATCAGATGCATGAATACTTGAGCAAAAGTGATGGAATTTTACAGATGGAAGAAGGACTGAAACATCACAAATTACTCATTGAAAAGCTCTGTGCCGAAATTGAAGAAGAATTAAAAGGTGTATGCACTGAAAAAAATGGAGATGGTAAATGCATGGCAGAGGCCTTAAATGGCCAACTAGAATCCTCAAATTTAGAAAGTGTCAAACATGAGTTGGAAAAAAGTACAAAAGATGGCTTGAGAATCCACTCTCACTTGAGCTGCATTCAGAAAGAGCTTACCTACAGGGACTTGCTGCTGCAAAAGAAGGAAAAAGAATATGAACTCCTTGCAGAAGAATTTAATTCACTGCATATCAAAGACAAAATTGAATCCAGATGCCCAGCTAATGAGGAGCAAGCAAAAGGCAGCGAGGTTACCAGCAAGTGTGTTGCAGTGCCAGACTTTGTTCGTAAAGTGACTAGTTTAGACATAAATGATACGGACTCTGACACTGGAATCAGCTCAACTCATAGTCAGGACTCTGAAACAGCTTTAGGAGACATGATATTGTTGTCAACATAGCTGGAAGCCATTGTGCACATGATAAAGAGCAATATAAAAACAACTATCTTTGGGGGATATTTATCCTTTTAATACTCTTGCTATCATAGGGTATGTCTACACTGCAGCTGGAAGTGAACCTCCCAGCCTGGATCGACAGACTTGTACTAGCAGGGCTTGAGCTAACTCGCCAAAAACAGCAGTATCGATGTCGTGGCTAGGGCTGCAACCTACGCTCTGAAGCTGTCCCAATCCCCTAGGCTTGAGAGCCCGAACTACAGCCCAAACAACAACATCCACTGTTTTTAGTTTGTTAGCTTAAGCCTCACTAGTGCAAATCTGTCTACTCAGACTGGGAGGATATGGTATAAGATATGCCCATATCATCTCGGACCTGAAGGTGTTGATCACTCTGGCCCCAATCCAACAAAGCACTTTAGTACGTGTGTAACTATGAACACAAGGGACTACACGTGCTCAAACTGTCACACATACTCTAGCATGTAAGTAATCCCGTGTGTTTACAGTTACACACGTGCTAAAGTATTTTGCTGGATTGGGGTCAGAGTGCTCAGTGTTTTGTGAGACTGAGCTTCACTGGGACAAAAGTATTCTGGTGGGAGATGGCCTGAACCAAAATTCCAGATCTGAAACCCTCTGATATTTGGGTCCATCTCTACATGTGACTAATCTTTTAGGAATGTGGACATAAGGGATAGACCAGTTTAGACAGACAACTTGATTCTCTGCTCCGTTATACTGATTTTCTTCAACTGGAGTAACGGAGTGTAGGATAAGGCACACAATTAGTTAAAATGTAGTTTTCATGATACTGTAGAGCTGACAAAAAGCATATACTTTTTATGTTGAATATTTGAATTTCATTACCACAGATCACAAAGGATAAAATTTTCAAAAGCACTTAAGTGCCATTTTCATAAGTGAATTAAGCACATAGATTTATGTCTACACTGCAATTAAAACCCAATGGCTGGCCCATGTCAGCTAAGGGGCTGTTGAATTGTAATGTAGACATTCAGGTTTGGCCTCGGGCTGGAGCCCAAACATCTACACCACAATTAAACAGCCCCTTAGCCCAGGCGCCTTGAGCCCAAATCAGCTGACGTGGGCCAGCTGTGGGTGTTTAATTGCAGTGTAGGCATACTGAAACAGTCTCAGTCCCATTGACTTTCAGCAAGATTTAGGGTTGAAAGTTAATCTGGAATAGGGTAAGTAAGAATTTAAAGTGAGTTGTTCCTGATTTAACACCATGTTTGGAATTTCTTATTCCAGAATGAGAGCTTCCATACAGGGAGTTAATCAGGAATAAATTAGGAATAGCTGAATAACTCCCTGTGGTAGACAAGCCCTTAGGCTCCTAAAGACCAGATCTTCAGAGGTTTTTAGGACCTAACTACCATTGAAATTGGTAGGAGTTAGATGCCTAATACTTCTGAGGATCTGGCCCCTAAGTCACTTAAGAATGTCTGTCTGAAAATTTACCCTGAAATCTGACTAAATGTATTTAATGGGAATTATGTACTAGCTAAGCAACACAAAGTTCAGTCAGATCCTGGACTTAAGTCTTGAACAATGAATGAAAAGATGACATATAGATAGCATAAATCTAAAAATATGTCAGCTACATTCTTTTCCTATCCTATGTTTTGGCGTTCATTAGGGTCCTCCTACTACCCTCAAGTATCTGCCAGTCATCAGGTTTTCAAAATAACTAGAACACTGTGGATTTAAGATTGTAAATATGACTTTGGAGAGCAAACACCACAAATTGTTTGTTTTTAAAGACTTGTGAACTCTGGACTTTATGAAGAGAGTTTGTGTTTGCAGGTATCTGTCTTGGATGCCTTATATTTTATCACTCAACATTATATAGAATGATTGGGATGCTTCAAGTGTAACATGTGGAACTCAGCTACATGAGTTCTTGATGAAAACTCAGATCTATAGCAAACAAGATATCTTAACTTTGTAATAATTTATTAACACAACTCAGCATCTTTTGTACTCTGTGTCATGTACTGATATTAGATGTTGCATGCAGTTCTCAGTTCAGAGCTTTGAATGTTGAGAGCAGACTAATATATTTCATGAGTTCTTGTGCAGTTAGAGATTGTTTAATGTGTCAACAGTTTTTATAAATACAATTTCTAGCCTGTCTTTTCCTATTGAAATTCTTTCCTATGCAGAAGGCCCGCACTATGTCTTTGGATCACTTCATTCCCATATATGCCCTCCATCAAAATAGAGCTGGGTAGTTGACTTTTCAAGTAGGTGGCAATTCCAAAAATAATAATACGAAGAATTAGGTTTAGATTGAACTAAATCTGAAAACGTCTAGAATTTTCAGTGAATAGGAGGAGTCCATTTCACCTCTGCTCCAGAATGGAGATTGAAAACTGGGTTACCCGTATCCCAGGTGAATGCCCTCCTAGAAAATTAAAGTGAAGGAGAGGCACCTTCACTGCCTCTGTTTCCACCAACACCAGTGCTACTGCTGGTTGCTTTGTTGCTCAAACCATATGTGTCAAATCTGCGGATTGACCAAAACTGCATTTTCCATTG
Organism: Chelonoidis abingdonii; assembly: GCF_003597395.2. Taxonomy (NCBI): domain Eukaryota; kingdom Metazoa; phylum Chordata; order Testudines; family Testudinidae; genus Chelonoidis; species Chelonoidis abingdonii. The sequence goes on along the minus strand of NC_133769.1, from coordinate 81,800,236 downwards.
AACAATTAATCTGAAAACAATTATGCCTAGTTCTCTTTATGTGATCCACAGACCTTGTGCTGGCCCTCCACAAAGGGGTGAATTTCACCCACACTGCATGTTTGATTGTGCACCCATTCCTTGTAATGTGTAGATTCAAAGGATATTGCTTTCTAGTGAGAGGGGAAAAAAGCAAGAAAACCAAGGCAGGATACAATATTTGTTTTTTAAAAAAAATTCACAATGACTTGAAGCTCAGCCTCACTGTCTGCATCAAACCTGAATTCCTTAGATGGGCTTAAATAAGAAATGCAGTACATGCTCAGTGCTGTTTTAGCTCCCTCTTGTTGCTAAATCCCTGATTAATTCAAGCTTAGCACACCATCAAGGTATCTTGGGGGAAAAAAGCACTTTCCCAGTATTATCCTTTTGCCTTCTGTTAACTGAGTAGGGAAAGAACATAAGAACGGCCACATTGGGTCAGACAAATAGTCCATCTAGCTCAGTGTCCTGTCTTCCAGCAGTGGCTAATGCCAGATGCTTCAGAGGGAGTGATCAGAACAGGGCAATTATCAAGTGATCCGGCCCCAGTTGTCCAGTTCCAGTTTCTGGCACCAGAGGCCTATGGACACTCGGAGCATGGGGTTACCTCTATCTGTCTTGGCTAAGAACTATTGATGGACCTATCCTGCATGAACTTATCTAAATCTTTTTTTGAATCCAGTTATAGTTTTGGCCTTTACAACATCTCCTGGCCATGAGTTCCACAGGAAGTTATCTTTCTTTCTCCTAGATTAGCTAAGATGTTCGCCTTCCCTTGGGAACTGCAAAATATTAACCCCTTATGTTTATTTCCTGTCTCTCTTAAATCGTGCTTCTCTGGCACCCTTGCACTCTGATTTTATGACTCATGCAATTCCACTGGGTGAGCAATGCTTACTGATTAAGGGAAACACAAAGAATTGCTGCATGATGGTGCAATAGCTCAGACTGAGAGGAAAAAAAATCTCCGCACTAAAGAATAAAAGGGTATGAATTAGAGTAAAATATAGGGAAAGTCAGTACACTGGATTGAGGTGAAGAAAGGGAGAAGTGTTATTTTGATGACACATAGTTATCTGTTGAGGATGGGGAAGAATAGCCAGGTGAGTGGGCCTACACCACTGCTATTTTGAGTTGCGATAATTTGGATCCAGATATGAATCCAGGACAAGAACCTCAGCTGTTATAAAATGGTGTAGCTGAAGCCAGTGAAGAAACACCGATTCTCACCAGATGAGAATTTGATCGGCAAACTGGCAAGGGCTTCACTGAAGAATTCACTCTTGCATATATAAAATAACCAATATAGCCTCTGTTGTTTTCCCAGTGCATACTGGCTATAATTCCATGTTTCTGCATGATTAATGTGTAATTTTACAAATTTGATGGAACCAGATAAGTGAAAATGTAATTACCTATTTCAGGCTCTTGACGACTCTTTCATTTAGAAGACAAATAAAAGAACATAATTATCACTTGATTATGTAGAAGTGTACAGTAGTTGCTATTCATTTACATGGTCAATAATTACAGTATAATTTCAGAATTATTGTATGATTGTCTGTATTCTGCAATACCCAAGACATTTTATCACTTCAAAACTAAGGGCCAAATTTGATCCTCCAACCTCGAGTGCATGAAGTGGAGGGACAGGGAAAATGTCTTCTGTCTGAAATATGTGCATGTATTTATGGGCCCAAATGCAGTGCATTCAAGTCTAGCAAATAGGTTGAAGTTCAGAGTTGAACCTTCATTCTAAGGCTTTAGGCTGACAACACAGATAAGCTACCACTTTTCCCAAAGGCATCATTACTGGTTTGGTTTGGTTTTGTTTTTTTTACATTTCCACTCTTGAATGAAGCAGACAACTGGAGCATTCACGGTGGCATTGTTGATGATGGAAATTCAAATAGTATATTGTATGGCAAAAAGCATATGTGACGGGTTCGGTCACAGAGATCCTCTTGGGACTGTCACCTGATCTGCTGAAATTACCTCTGAACCCATTTTCCCTGCCAGCCTGGGACTCCAGAACCCTGTCTTGTTGAGCCAGACATGCTAGCCTGCTGCAACACAGACCTGGAGTCTGGGCCACACCCTCAAAGCTGCAGACTTAACGGAAAACAGCTCAGCAGATTACCTATTTCCAGCACCCAGACACCCAGCTCCCAATGGGATCCAAACCCTAAATAATCTGTTTTACTCTGTAGAAAGCTTATACAGGGTAAACGCATAAATTTTTCACCATCTATAACACTGATAGAGAGAGATGCACAGCTATTTGCTCCCCCAGGTATTAATCACATTCTAGGTTTATTAATAAGTGATTTTATTAAGTATAAAAAGTAGGATTTAAGTGGTTTCAAGTAATAACAGACAGAACAAAGTAATTCACCAGGCAAAATAAAGCAAAAACACGCAAGTCTAAGCCTAATACATTAAGAAACTGATTACAGCTAATATCTCACCCTCCAAGATGTTCCAATAAGCTGCTTTCACAGACTAGACTGCTTCCTAGTCTGGGCCCAATCCTTTCCCCTGGTACAGTCCTTGTTAGTTCCAGCAGACATCTCAGGTGGTAAGTAGCAGTTTTCTCATGGGTGGCAGCCACTTTTGTCCTACTCCATCCCCTTTTATAACTTTGGCACAATGCAGGAATCTTTTGTCTGTGCTTGTCCCCACCCTCACCTCATCAATGGAAAAGTACAAGGATTAAGATGGATTCCAGTATCATGTGACATGGTTCCATGTCCTGTGAGACCCTAGCATCCATTCTTCCTGGGCTGGCCTACACATACACAGGAAGGTTTGCAAGTAAACAGAGCTATTTACAGTTTATTGGTTCTGAATCACCCTTAATGGCTTCCACTTATAAACCGGTATTATTGACGTAAACATATATCTTATTCTCCTAACTCCAGACATATAAATAATACATGCAAACAAATAGGATGAACACACTGATTGGATTATAAGCGTTGTAATGATACCTTAAAAGAGACCTTTTGCATAAAGCATATTCCTGTTACATCATATTTACGTTCATAAGCATATTTTCATAAAGCATATGGAGTGCAATGCCACAGCATAGTTATTCTTTACTCAGTAATAGTTCATTAACTTTACTCAGCATAAATTACCTATCTCCAATGTATGTCATGTCCATACTGGATCATCATCTTAACAAAGAAAGTAGAGGGCTGGAAAATAGAACCCCCCACCCCCTCAAAATCATGTTTTTGAAAATAATTTCATCCCGAACCAGGACATTTATGTCAAAAACATGACATATTTTGCAGGAAGGGTCTTCAAGATCAATGTCAGTTGTAGGCAAACCAAAAGAGATTTTTTTTTTTTTTTGGCTTCCTAGTTGCCTGCAGGGCAGGTCTTGTCAAATTCACAAGTGATATTGACAAGAGCCTGCAGCCTGGCTGCTCTGACTCCCAGCCTCCCCACCTAAGCTCCAGGCCAAAGAAGCATAGACAGGCAATTCTTTACACTCTTCTTCTTCCTTCCAACTCTGCCAACTTGCTGCCTCTGCATTCTTAGAACTTGTGGGGAGGTCAGGAACAGCACACTCAGAAAGCTTTTGTCAATTTCATTGACAAAGCAAAATTGGCAAGAGTCTTTAACGCAGGCAGCCAGGGACCTTGCTGGGAAGTGAGAGTGAGGGTCTTTGTTTTGTCAAAACTGAGATCTTCTCACTGAAAATTTCAGTTTTGTGAAAAGGGCATTGTTTGTCAAAAAACTGTTTGAATTAAAAAAAATTTGACCAGCTCCAGTGGAGAGGAAGAACTATTATTCTAACTAATGCCCTGATTTAGCAAGTAGTCCCAATGATGTCAGTGATTTCACCTACTGATTTAGGAAACGTCCTATTTTGCTTAGCAGCTGTGTTAGGATGAAGGCATTCTTTGAGTAAACAGATAATTTGGAGGAATGAGAGAATGCCTCTGAATATTAGAACTCTCCTGAAAACAAAGAGCAAGAATTCTCTTTTTTCCTCCCAAATCCCCATCCAATGTACTTAATAAAAATACGCTTATCAAATTAAAGCCTTTTCATTTTTTCATTCATTAAATAAAGCAAATGTTTACATATTTTCTTTTTCTAATAAATGATGTTTACATGTGAAAAGTATTTCGACTGATGTTGCTTAGAAACTGAACATACTGTTAAGAGCAGAATTCTAATTGGAATCCCAAAGCTTTTCTTTTAAAGTTACATTAGGCCAGCAGTTCTCAAACTACGGGGAGGGCCTCCCAAGGGAGGCACGAGCAGTGTGCTTTTTTTTTCTTTTTCCCTAAGAGCTCTGGCAGTCAGATCATGGTGGCTGGGGCTTGTGCAGAAGGGTTGTGCATACCTGGGAAGTGGGGGAATGGGATAAAAGGGACAGCCGGAACCTCATTGCCCCAAGGCTGACAGCTGGAGTCCTGCTGCCCAGGATCTCCTTCCCCCAACCTCAATCACTCACTGGGAGGCGGCAGCAGGGCTCCAGATGTCAGCCTCAGGGTGGCAGCAGCAGTGCAGAAGTAAAGGTGGCAATGGGGTGCTAAATCTACTGTGACTTTTCACATTGCCACCCGTACTTCTGCGCTGCTGTTGGCAAAATGCTGGCTTCAGAGCTGGTTGCCTGGCCAGCAGCTGCTCTCTCTACTCCACCTTCAGAGCTGGGTGGTGGTATATGTACTTTGGAGGGGGAGCATAAATGACTACAGACATAAAAATGGAGGGGGGGGGGCACAATCAAATTTGAGAACCATGGCATTAGGACGTCCCTTTCTTGCTGATTTGTGGTTGGATTACCCTAAGTAACAATAGCTATGATTTCTTCAAGTTACAGCACTTGCATAATGATTCTATGTATGTTTCCTTTTTCTTCACCTGTGTTGTTTATCCTTCTGGGTATCTTAGTGGTGGATTTAAGAGCCAACTAGATTATTTGGCATTTTTAGTAGATACCAAAATAACAGATTACCCAATAGAGTCCTCAAGGCTCAATCTGAAAATATAGAACTAATTGGATTAAATTATCAGGCTCTTTATTGTACAACCAAATTTTCCTGTAGACTCAATGGAGAAAAAAAACAAAAACAAGAACTTTCCCCTATAATACATATTTAAAAGTTTTAAGACCCTTTTTTTTCAATTTAAATTATTGCTTTCATAAGAGTGGGATTCTGGCCTATGCAATGTGAACATACTCCGGGGCATTTGTAAGTTTTCCAGTGCTAACAAATTCAAAATTATACACTACAATAGGCTAAATCTTGACATCCTTACTCAAGCAAAATTTACCTTGACTTCAGCTAGTTTTGCCAGAGTAAGCTACAGCCATATCAACAGATCAACATGTTACTAACACTTGGCTTTCACATAGGACATGACTTTTCAGAGATGCTAAGCCCCCACATGCTGACTGTCTTCAACTTGAATTGTTGGGTGCACAATATCTCTGAAAAATCAGCCTCATGTGATGCAGTCCTGCCCTATTGAAGTCAGTGGGAGATTGGCTATTAACTTCAATGGGAGCTAGATCAGGTCCATAATGCTATACAGACTTTAAGGTCTGATTCAGGAAACTATTCCAATTAAGGAAATAAAAAGCACATGCTTGAGTTTAAGCAGATGCTTAAGTATTTTGATGAGTTGGGTTATGTACTTAAATCTTTCATACATATTTACTAAACAGATGTGGTGTAAGTTAATATTTTACAGAAGGGAAAGCTAATGTATCAGAATAAAAATAGGCTCTAGAAAACCTAACTAGAATTCAGATTTTTATACCTTTAGATTTAGTTGGATTTTTTTATATTAACAGAAGCACTTAAAACTGAGTCCAAGACCATTTTCCAAAGGTTTATGCAGTTGACAAGCTACACAAAATGAAAAATGTGTGTGCTAGATGTGTTGAATCCTATGTATGGGTATGAAAATCTAGTCATTGTGCATGTAAATGCAAGCTTCTGCTTGTATAACCTATACGTATACATTTGGCCTGACTCACCTGTTCCTTGGGCATTTGAAAATGTGGCTTATAATGTTTATCCCCTTCACTGACTTTCATTTCTGGAGAATTATTCTTTAACAATACCATAGTAAAAATAATAATAATTATCTTGATGTTCACTTGCTTATCTCCAGTAAAATAATTAAATCTTCTAGGACAAAATAGCCTTGCATCACTACCTAGGTAGAAGTCCAGAGCCATTTTAACTCTGATTGTTTTCATTCAGAAGGATCAGATAAAAAGACATCTTGGATCAGAATTTCAATTTTTTTTTCTAGCTGCAAAATTTTGTGAAAACAAAATTGAAATGCCACACAATGCAGAATATTAGAAGGTGTACATCTAAGCCTACACAATGTCTGCAGCTCAGTTCTAGACCATAGGCGTCAGAAGACCGCTACCTGCCTGAAGAAATGGCTGGCCCTTCCTCCCTATACAATAGGACTTCAGAGTTACAAACACTAGAGTTATGAACTGACCAATCAACCATACATCTCATTTTAGAACTGTAAGTACACAATGAAGCAGCAGCAGGGGGGGGAAAAGGAAAATATAGTACAGCATGGCTAAACTAAAACTATTAAAAAAAATAAAGGGAAAGCAGCATTTTTCTTCTGCACAGGGGCTGCTCTAGACATTTCGCCGCCCCAAGCACGGCGGCATGCTACGGGGGGCGCTCTGCTGGTCGCCGGTCCCGTGGCTTCGGTGGACCTCCCGCAGGCGTGCCTGCAGAGGGTCCACTGGTCCCGCAGCTTCAGGACAGGGAAGGCATACAGGAAGCCACGGGACCAGCAGACCCTCCGCAGACATGCCTGCGGGAGGTCCACCGGAGCCGCCTGCCGCCCTCCAGGTGAGCGGCAGAGCACCCCCCGTGGCATGCCGCCCCAAGCAGATGCTTGGCGTGCTGGGGCCTGGAGCTGCCCCTGCTTCTGCATAGCAAAGCTTCAAAGTCAATGTTCAGCTGTAAACTTTTGAAAGAATAATAATGTTTTGTTCAGAGTTATGAACATTTCAGACTTACAAACAACATCCACTCCTGAGGTGTTCATAACTCTGAGGTTCTACTGTATTCTGAGCTCCAGACAGACATCTTTTTAGTCAGTTTTTTCTCATGAAGCCAGCATTATCTTGTCATTGAAGCACAGGAGAAGAATGGGCTCTTCTGAGCTGGTATTAGGTTGTGGTGACAGACCATTTCTTCTGAATAGAACCTGCAATGTTCAGTCCTTTCAACTGGTTTGAATAAGTCTAGATTATGTGAACATGAATTTTATCTGACTGTTCACCCACCTCTAATTTAATCCCAATTCTCCTTTCTTTACTTCAGATATCTATCAGTTATGTGTCTGGGGCTCCATGCAACTTCCATTGATTTCAATATCTTCCCAGCCCTGAAAGGACTAACACCTGACCACACTTAAACCTCTTTCAGTCCCTTCCTTCAAAGAATAGTTTATTAATTCAAACAACAAAAATTAGCAAAGTTACACAAGTCAAAGCTTTTCCACTGACCAACACAGACCACAGAGGACTAACTCTATGTGTCTGTCTCTTTCTTCTACAGGGCCATTTACGGGATCCAATCTTCAGCTGAACTCAGAATACTTTATAAGGACTACCTGACCCATCCCAGCTGAGTCTCAAACAGGGCTAGCTGGCCACAGACCTCCTGGCCCTTTAGAGTATGTCTACACAGTTCCTGGAAGTGAGCCTTCCAGCCCCGGCTGACAGACTTAGGCTAGCAGAGCTCACACCAAGGCTCTAAAAATAATCTTTAAGGTGCCACGGGACTCCTCGTTCTTTTTGTGGATTCAGACTAACACGGCTATCCCCTGATACTTAAAATAGTTGTGTGGATAGTTCTTTGAAGTTGCTGCTTGGGTTAAAACTCAGGCTCTGCAGCCCACCCCCCTCCCTAGATGTCATTGCAGGAAAGGAAGAGAGAGAGTAGGAGCCTAACTGTGGGGTGAGTAAAAGAATAGAATGAATTAAAAGAAGGAAGGATAAAGGAAAAGCAAAAACCAAACAAAATCATCACATTTATACTCATAAAAATGGTTAGAAAAGGAAAGCAAAACAAAGGAATACACACACATGAAATGGAGAATTCTTGAAAATTTGACCCATTTCTGGGCACAAGTGAATTCAGGTTTTTGGGTCACATCCATCAGCACTGTATTTCCAGATTTGTTTTGAATCAAATTGGGAATCATGTACAACTATTTAACAGTGAAGTTAATCTTCTATTGGATCAGGTTGGCAAGGGAAAGTGATAATATCATCTTCACTTGGAGTCCTTCAATTGGCACTGGTTGTCTGTATGATCCAATTCAACCACAAGCTAGTGTGCTTGACAGCATTACACAGTAGGGAAGAATGATGTGCTCCACTGTAGAAATTAGTGAAATTCTATGGCTATGTTATACAGGTCAGACCAAATGATATTAAGTTGCATTCTGGCCAACTGGAATGATTCTGAGGATGATCAGGACTAGTGTATACCAATGAAGGATTCTACACTCATGCTGTAGATTGCATGAAGCAGATGACGGGGAATGGCACAGCACTTGTGCCAGAAGCCCTCCTGCCTTCAAGAGCAAGCACAAGAGTTATTGCAGCCTTAGGCCACAGTAACTCTGAATGAGCTTCTGAAGGACGTTTGGGAGAAAGATGGATCAGACTAAAATTGTCTGAATGGGAAAACACCTTAAAGTTTGCTGTGGGAGGGCATTTCCTTACCCCTACTTCAGTCATCATGTAGGTCAACCATTCCCACCTTTGCTGGGATGACAGATTTGTTTCAGATTTCTCATTCAAGAGTGGTTTCATTCAGGTGGAAGAGCAAAGCTCTGATATACTAAGTGCTGTAAAAATAAATACTTCCCCTGCCCTAAAGAGCTTACCCTCTTAATTCGCAAAGGAAATATTATCATCCCTATTTTACAAGTGGGAAGAAAGCTAATGTTGGGCCTTTTTTTAAAAAGGGTAAACAGGATGACCCAGGTAATTATAGGCCTGTCAGCCTGATACCAATCCTGGGTAAGATAATGGAGCAGTTGATACAGGACTTGATTAATAAAGAATTAAAGGAGGGTAATGTAATTAATGAAAATAAACATGGGTCTATGGAAAATAAATCCTGCCAAACTGCTTGATAGTCTTTTTTTATGAGATTACAAGTGGGATTGATAAAGGTAAGTGTTGATGTAATATACTTGGACTGCAGTAAGGTGTTTGACTTGGTACCACATGATATTTTGATTAAATAATTAGAACAATATAATGGCACACATTAAATGGATAACTGGATAATGGATAGGTGTCAGAATATAACTGTAAACAGCGAATCTTCATCAACTGAGTGTATTCCAAGGTGGGAGGTGTCCCTCTGCACTTAGCCCTATGCTATTTAGTATTTTTATCAATGATCTGGAAGAAAACAAAATCATCACTGATTAAGTTTACAGATGACCCAAAATTTGGGGGACTGATAAAATAATGAAGAGGCCAAGTCACCAATTCAGCGCTATCTGGATCATTGGTGCAAGCAAACAATGTGCATTTTAATATGGCACAAATTTAAATGTGTAGCTCTGGGAAAAAAGAATGTGGGCCATACTTACAGGATGGTGGACTCTAGCCTGGGAAACTATGTCTCTGAGAAATATTTGGGGGTCAGGGTAGATAATCAGCTGAATGTGAGCTCCCCCTCTGAGGGTGTGGCCAAAAGAACTAGTGAGATCCTGGGAGGCATAAACAGGGGAATCTCAAGTAGGAGTAGAAGGATTATTTTACCTCTTTATTTGGCACTGATGAGACCTTTGCCAGAATACTGTCGCCAGTGCCCACAACTCAAGAACGATGTTGATAAATTAGTGATGGTTCAGAAAAGATCCTTGAGAATGATCAAAAGATTATAAAACATGCTTTATAGTGGTAGACTCAAAGAGCTCAATCTATTTAGCTTAATAAAGAGAAGGTTATGGAGTGACTTGATCAGTCTGTAAGTATCTTTGTGAGGAACAAATGTTTAATAATGAGCTCATCAGTCAAGCAGAGAAAGATATAATGATTCAAAGTGGCTGGAAATTGAAGCTAGACAAGCTCAGATTGAAAATAGGGCATACATTTTTAACAGTGAGAATACAATAATTAACAATTGGAATAATTTAGCAAGGTTCGTGGAGGATTCTTCATTAATGACAATTTTTTAAAATCAAGATTGGATGTTTTTTTCTAAAAAATATCCTCTAGGAAGTATTTTGCAGATGTTCTATGGCCTTTGTTATACAGGAGATCAGACTAGATGATCAAAATTGTCCCTTCTTACCCTGAAATCTATGAATAAACAGAGGCATTTGGACATCTCTATCAGAATCAGATAATCTACAGTGTATGCTACCATCTTAGCTACAAGGGCATCCTTATTCTCTAGACCAGCCTTCTTTTCTCTGGGATGGATTCTGCCACCATACTCAGTCTGAGTCATACCCTATTCCTTGAATAGAAACAATGTATGTACTCATTGAATAAGATATCAATGGACAAATTGACACAGCCCTTACTCAGTCACAGAGACCAAGAAGAGACCATTTATTCCTCTACTCATTCCTTCTAAGATTGCAACACCAGTCACAGGGCTGAAACAACCAGGGCTTATATGCTTCATACTTTTCCCAAGTGGGTGGGATAGCGGTAGAGAGGAACAAGAAGAGGGAAAATCCTGTGCTCAGCTGCTTACCCCAACGACCTGGCTTGGATAAGTGAAGTAAGTTCCTACTTCCTTGCTCACCAGAGCAAAGGGGGAACAGGGGAGGAATTGTGGCTCTCTGAGATGTAATTCATTCTCTGGGGTACTCTTGGGGTTGGGCAGCTACATGGCACCTCTTACTTAGTGCTAACTGTAAAGTTAAAATCCAGCTCCAAAGGTATAACCTGAGCCCCATTGAAGTCAATGCCAAAACTCTCAATGAGTTCAGTGGGCCCAAGATTTCACTCAAAGCGAGTAAGGGTGGCAGAACCTGGCTTTCGGTCCTTAATATCTAATTTCCTATTATCTTTGGTCTAGTTTACTCTGACTATGTATATGAATTAATGAACCTTTTTATTTTAAATATTCTTTCTGGATCACAAGGCACATAGCTAAAGGTCACAGTCTGTTTAGGCCATATGATCTTTCTGCCCATGTAACCAGCACTCAGCTCTCTTTTATGGTTAATACCATAAGAGTGCAGCAACAATGAGGACTTCTAAAAGCCATTTCCTAAGAATGTCTTCATCTTATATCCTTAAACATACACACAAATCCCACAATGATGTTAGGAGGAAGCTGCGTGTTATATAGTTTAGTGGAGGGTCAGAAAAGTTGTTTATATGATACCAGTGCAAGAAGTCCATTAAATGTACTTAGAACAAATGTCAAAAGCATCAGAAAACAATGCTGTGGGGCTTGATATTGACACGTACTCTTTTAAATTGCAAGCTATTGATTTGCTGTCTGGTGCACACATCAGGGAAGAAGTCATTTCATCCTTTTTAGTTAATGTTCCACAAGGCAACACATAAGGGGGTCTGAAATGCCCCTCACCCCATAAAGCTGCAGGCAATAAAAGTTCACTTCTTCCCCTTTCCCATACCATTTTTTTTCTCTTTTGATTTAAACTTATGTGCATCTGGCTGCCTCTCTGCGTCAAAAGCTTGTGTGTTGGTGTAAAAATTGGCCTTAAAAAATTACTTTAATTGCAAACTTATCTCTAAAGAATCAGTGAAAGTTCCTACAATGTTACAATAATCTATCATAACAAAAGTTGATAGAAAATCAGTTGGTTTTAATAATGAATATTATATGCCGGTGCAAAGAAACCAGAGACTAAACTAGTTCAGGCAACAAGGGCCTGCTGATTTGGTTTAAGGACAATGTTGCAAACGTGCTTGGTAAAATAGAAGATGTAAAACCAAAAATTAATGACTCAAAATTGGTGTGTCAAACAAGCCTAATATGTGGACAAAAATAATGAGGGGGATAAACTATGCTACTCATTTTTTTCCCCTTTTTAAAAGAAATTTTCAAAATCTTGGTAGCTCTTGCCTCAACCCATCTCATCTCAATTTCCCTGACTCCAAAGACAGAGGGAGAAGCCCAGACCAAAGAATGTTGTTCCTGAGCAGCAATCTTGGTTACCGAACTCTGTTTTTCCTCTATGTGTCCTGAAAGTCATCAAGTCATCCATGCCTCAGCCCATCAGTGGGGATAGCTAATACACCAAACCACAGAGATACATAAGATCCAGTTCTATGTCCCTTCCCTTTTATGTTACTATCTATCTCTGCCCTATCCTACCCTATCTCTCACTCTCAGTTTTTCATTGAATCCTGGAATCAACTGCACCAGATAATGTCTCTGATTGAAACGCGAACCAGGAACCAGGCAACAGGTGTTGTGGTCGACCTGCCAACCAAAGCATTCATTTGTAACTGACCAGCCATCCAGGATTTCAAAAACATCAACAAAAGCCTTTGCTTCCATCTTCCCCAGCCATTTCTATCCTCTCTTCTCCGCCTCTTTGTCTGTCTGTCTGCATCTATCTGGCTGTAAAAAAAAAGAGAAGTGAATAGCCTTCACACATCAAGACTGAGAGTAAAATTAACTCTTTCCTTTTTATCCAAAAAAAAATTGTTAGTGAAAATAAGAGACTCTAATATTTTGCCTTTAAAAGAAAAGAAAATTTCATAGGTTTTAATTGTTTGTTTTGCATCATTACTCAATTTCAGTTTCATTATAAATACTTGGGTTTGGTCTCTTGTTCCTTCTTGTGTTTCATGAATAAACTTTCACCTATAGAATGAGTGAACAAATGCTTTTAAGTGTTTGTCAAAAAACTGAATAAACCCACACCTCTATTTTTTAAAAAGCTTTGAAATACTGTTTCAGTGTTGAAAAGTGAAAGCGTTAATAACACCTTTAAGTTGTTTAGCCCTTGAAATCAATTCAACAGTGGTTGGAAAGAATCTAAACAAGATGAAGCTCTAAAATAATCCCCCACAAAAAGGGCTAAGGTGCAGAGCAGGACACTTTATACAACGGATCTCAGGTGTGATGGTTACAGCTGGTCAAAAAATTGTGAAGGGGGAGCAGGGCAGAGGATTGGGGGAATGTGATGTGTTTTCACTGAAATGTGAATGTTGAAAAAAATAATCAAAGCTTTACTGATGGTGCAGATCAGGCCTTGTTGAGAGACTCTGGAAGGGTCCCAGCTCCTGTTAATGTTTTTAATAAATCTATCTATGCCCTTAGATGATGCCTTTGTTGTTTATATATTTATTTATTACTAGTATTACTGTAGAGCCTAGGAGCTAGGTGCTGTACACACACAGAATGAAAAGACAGTTCCTCCCCGCAAGGGTCTTGCAAGCTAAGTATAAGACAAAGACAATAGATGTATGCAGACAGACTGGAAACAATGAGATGATATTGGTCAGCATGATAGTCAGTGGTCTCAGCACAACAGCTGCCTGACCAGTGTCATAGAATCATAGAATATCAGGGTTGGAAAGGACCTCAGGAGGTCATCTAGTCCAACCCCCTGCTCAAAGCAGGACCAATTCCCAACTAAATCATCCCAGCCCAGGGCTTTGTCACCTGACCTTAAAAACCTCTAAGGAAGGAGATTCACCACCTCCCTAGGTAACCCATTCCAGTGCTCACTACCCCCTAGTGAAAAATTTTCTAATATCCAACCTAAACCTCCCCACTGCAACTTGAGACCATTATCCTTATTCTGTCATCAGGTATCACTGAGAACAGTCTAGACTCATCCTCTTTGGAACCCCTTTAAGTAGTTAAAGCAGCTTTTAAATCCCCTCCTTCTCCCTTCTGCAGACTAAACAATCCAGTTTCCTCAGCCTCTCTCATAAAGTCATGTGTGCTCCAGCCTCCTAATAATTTTGTTGCCCTCCAATGGACTCTTTCCAATTTTTCACATCCTTCTTGTAGTGTGGGGCCAAAGCTGGACACAGTACTCCAGATGAGGCCTCAACCAACATGTCGAATAGAGGGGAATGATCACATCCCTCGATCTGCTGGCAATGCCCCTACTTATCAGCCCAAAATGCCATTAGCCTTCTTGGCAACTGTTATAAACAGAGGGTTAAGGGTTAATGTCTCTTTACCTGTAAGGTTAATTAGCTCAGTAACCTGGAACACTGACCAGAGGACCAATCAGGATCAAGATACTTTCAAATCTCAGTAGAGGGACGCCTGTGTTTATTTTTTGGTTTTTGCTTTGTTCTCTCTGGGGGCTAAGAGAGGCCAGACATGCATCCAGGTTCCTCCAATCTTTGAAACAATCTCTTCTGTTCAATTTAGTAAGTACTAGTTAGAAAGGTGGTTTAGTCTTCTGATTGTTTTCTTATGGCAAATGTGTATTTTGCTGGAAGGATTGTATTTCTGTCTGCTGAACTTGTATTGTGCTGGGGGGGGGATTCTCTAGTCTCTATAAGCTGAAAGACCCTGTAACATTTTTTCATCTTGATATTACGAGAATAATTTTTTACTTTCTTTCTTTTTAAAAGCTTTTCTTTTTAAGAAACTGATTGATTTTTTCCCTTGTCTAAGACTCAATGGATTGGGTCTAACTCACCAAGGAGTGTGGGGGTGGAAAAGAGGAGGGGAAAGTGAATTCCCTCTTTTTTTTAGATTCATGGAGCTTGAATCTGTATAGTCCTCCCAGGATACCAAGGAGGGAAGCCTGGGAGAGGCAACGGTGGGGGAAAGGATTTACTTTCTTGGGTTAAGATCCAAGGGGGTTGGGTCTTGGGTCCCAGGTAAGGATTTGGGGAGTCATAAAGTGTCCCAAAAACACTATATTTTTCGGTGGTGGCAGCTCTATCATTTCTAAGCTAGTAATTAAGCTTAGAGGGTTCATGCAGGTACCCATCTTTTGGACGCTAAGGTTCAGAGTGGGAATACTACCTTGACAGCAACAAGGGCACACTGTTGACTCATATCCAGCTTCTCATCCACTGTAACCCCTTGGTCCTTTTCTGCAGAACTGCTTCCTAGCCATTCGGTTCCTAGTCTGTAACAGTGAATGGGATTCTTCCATCCTAAGTGCAGGACTCTGCACTGTTCTTGTTGAACCTCATCAGGTTTCTTTGGCCCAGTCCTCTAATTGTCTAGGTCTTCTGTATCCATCCCTACCCTCCAGCATATCTACCACTCTCCAATATGTAGGAGTGCGGGGAGTGCAGTCCACGCCATCCTCCAGATCATATATGAATATATTGAACAAAACTGGCCCCAGGACCGACCCTTGGGCACCCACTTGAAACCGGCTACCAACTAGACATGAAGCCATTGATCACTACCTGTTGAGCCTGATGACCTAGCCAGCTTTCTATCCACCTTATAGTCCAATCATCCAGCCATACTTCTTTAACTTTAAAGTCAAGGAATAACACATCCACTGCTTTCAATTCATAGACCCAGTTATCTCCTCATAGAGGGCAATTAGGTTAATCAGGCATGATGGGTGAATCCATGCTGACTGTTCCTGATCACTTCTCTCCTTAAGTGCTTCAGAATTGATTTCTGAGGACCTCATGATTTATGGGATGAGGTGGAGGCTGACTGGCCTGTAGTTCCCCGGTTCCTCCTCTCCCTTTTTAAGATGGGCACTACAAGTAGCCTTTTTCCAGTCTTCCAGGACCTCCCCGGTTCACCAGGATGAGATAATGGCCAATGGCTCTGCAACAGCCAACTTAGCACCTCAAGGATGCAGCACATCTGGCCCCATGGACTTGTGCTCGTCCAGTGTTTCTAAATAGTCCCAACCACTTCTTTCTCCAGAGGGGTCACAATCTCCCCATACTGTGCTGCCCAGTGCAGCAGTCCTGGGAGCTGATCTTGTTTGTGAAGACAGAGGCAACTTATTGAGTACATTAGCTTTTTCCACATCCTTGTCACTAGGTTGCCTCCCTCATTCAGTAAGGGGCCACACTTTCCTTGACTTCTCTTGTTGCTAACATACCTCAATAAACCTTTGTTACTCTTAACATCTCTTGCTAGCTGCAACCCAAGTGTGATTTGACCTTCCTGATTTCACTCCTGCATGCCTGAGCAATACTTTATATTCCTCCCTGGTCATTTGTCCAAGCTTCCACTTCTTGTAAGCTTCTTTTTTGCGTTTAAGATCACAAGGATTTCACTGTTAAGTCAAGCTGATCGCCTGAATTTAAGTACACATCGGGATGGTTTTTCTGCAACCTCAATAAGGATTCTTAAAATACATCCAGTTCTCCTGGACTCCTTTCCCTCTCATGTTATTTTCCCAGGGGATCCTGCCCATCAGCTCCCTGAGGGATGCAAAGTCTGCTTTTCTGAAGTCCAGGGTCTGTATTTGCTGCTCTCCTTTCTTCTTTGTGTCAGGATCCTGAACTCGACCATCTCATGGTCACTGCCTCCCAGTTCCCATTCACTTGCTTCCCCTACTTAACTCTTCTCTATTTGTGAGCACAGGTCAAGAAGAGCTCTGCCCGTAGTTTTTCCTCCAGCACTTGGACCAGGAAATTGTCTCCTACACTTTTCCAAAAACTTCCTGGATTGTCTGTGCACCGCTGTGTTGCTCTCCCAGCAGATATCAGGGTGATTAAAGTCTCCCGTTAGAACCAGGGCCTGTGATCTAGTAACTTCTGCTAGTTGCCAGAAGAAAACCTCGTCAACCTCATCCCCCTGGTCTGGTGGTCTAGAGCAGACTCCCACCACAACATCACCTTTGTTGCTTACACTTCTAAACTTAATCCAGAGACTCTCAGGTTTCTCTGCAGTTTCATACTGGAGCTCTAAGCAGTCATACTCTTCTCTTACATACAGTGCAACTCCCCCACCTTTTCTGTGCTGCCAGTCCTTCCTGAACAGTTTATATCCATCCATGACAGTACTCCAGTCATGTGAGTTATCCCACCAAGTTTGTTATTCCAAATTTTTTTTTCCACAAGCATCATGGCAAAGAAGATTTTTAAAGAAGGATTTGAAGGTGGATAATGAGGTAGCTTTGTATATGTTTATGGGGATTTTCCTTGCTGTCCCACCTACTTGGGAGGAAGTACAAAAGGTGCTTTTTGAAAAATCTAACAGGTGGGCAATGAAAGCTGGCATCATGGACTGATCGAAGGTGAGCAGCAATTGTTTGATGCTGTAGAAATATTGGTTAGATAAGCCTCAGTGCCGTTGTTTGTACTTAACTAAAATCAATTCAAAAATTCACTTATCCGCCTGCCTCAGTCTACTCCATTGCTACTTCAGCAATCTAGACTTAAATTTGGAGTCTATCAGAAACAAAACAAAAACAAAACAAACCATTCCCCATCCCAATATCATTTCCTTCAATTGAAGTAACAGGCATAGCACCCATTCACCCATCCTTAAATTATAAGAATTACTGTGGGACAACAGTGTCTACATACACTATCTCTTATACATGACTTGTGATAGGCCTGTGGATCAAATCCTAATGTCTACACTGTAACTGGGAGTAAGCCTCACAGACTAGAATCATAGAATATCATAACAAAGACAACAGATGTATGCAGACAGACTGGAAACAATGAGATGATATTGGTCAGCATGATAGTCAGTGGTCTCAGCACAACAGCTGCCTGACCAGTGTCATAGAATCATAGAATATCAGGGTTGGAAGGGACCTCAGGAGGTCATCTAGTCCAACCCCCTGCTCAAAGCAGGACCAATCCCCAGCTAAATCATCCCAGCCAGGGCTTTGTCAAGCCTGATCTTAAAAACCTCTAAGGAAGGAGATTCCACCACCTCCCTAGGTAACCCATTCTATCCTCCTAGTGAAAAAGTTTATCCTAATATCCAACCTAGATCTCCCCCACTGTAACTTGAGGCCATTACTCCTTGTTCTGTCATCAGGTACCACTGAGAACAGTCTAAATCCATCTTCTTTAGAACCCCCTTTAGGTAGTTGGAAGCAGCTATCAAATCCCCCCTTACTCTTCTCATCTCTCAGACTCATGCTAGTGAGGCTTGCACTCATCAATAGTGCACTAAAAATATCGGTTTGAATGTTGTGGCACCAATGGAGCCACCTGAGTTTAAACCTACATTAACCCCTGCATCCAAGTTTGGCTGGCAAGCTTGTGCCTCTGCTGGTGCAGCAACATCCACACAGATATTTTTAGTGGGCTAATGTGAGTCCCACTAGCACAAGTCTGACTACCCAAGCTGGGAGAGTCACTCCCAGTTGTCATGTGGACATCCTAAATCACTCACGTGCAGTGGTGCTGGAATAGTTTTTAGAGTTGGGATGTTGAGCTGCGTCCCCCTTTCCCCATCTGCAATCCTCACTGGTCCCTAGAGCTGGGGCCGGGAGCAAGGTTGTGGCTTTGGGAAGGGGGAATGTGGACAGAGGTAAGGCAGGTGCCACAGATCGGGGCAGGTGCAGAGCCCCTGACTGGGACCAGAAGCTGAATCCCCAAGTGTGGGGCCGGTGTCTGGGACCCCACACAAAACCTAGGAGTGCCTCACACCCTTAGTTCCCATGTCTATGCTCACATTCCACTACAAGAAGAATTAAATGCAAGCAGAGTTCAATATAAGGGATTTCCACTGCCGTTACATTCAGCCAGAAGTGACAAAAACAAGGTGAAAGATCTCATTTAGGGTATGACCACACTAAATAGAAATGCTCCAGTGCATTCTTTGCTTCACTCTCAGCAAAAGATTTCATCTAATCAAATTTAGATGGGCCCGCATGACACATCATCTGATTGTCACACTCTATCTGTTGTGGTGGGAACTGGGTAATTGGCTACATAGCTGAGATGGTAGCCTACTGGTGCAAATGTCATGTTTTGACAGCAGCCTGTGGAAAGTAATACTTTCAAATGTCCTGTTATTAAATAAAGTTACTTGGAAAAAGTCCTTTTTCCCTGCAGAAGTGTGTTGATCTCAAAACACAAACACCACTCCTGAACAAGAAATTGCTTTTGCATTTGAAGGCATAAGAACATCTTCAATTTTAGGCTCAATTAACTTCTGGAGCTGCTTAGAGGAACGGCTCTGCCATGTTGATTTTCATGCCTTTCCTCCCTAGTAAACTAAATATGTCTTATTTAACTTGACAAATTATACAGTGCTGTTGAGAAGAAACAGGTAATTATCATGCTAGAACTTGGATTTCTATTGTCCTAATCACTCTAAACCTAGATGTACCTATATACTGTATCACATCATGCAACCTATGGAAGCCATGAAACATAAAAATCAACCAGTTTATTCCCCTTCAGGTGGTAATGCAAAGGAGACACTGAGATGGCATTCAAACAGGAGCAGTTCATGCAGAATTTCAAACTGGAGCCAATCACTGATAATGTCATAGATGAATTGTTTGAGGGGTTGGGGCAGGAGAAAAGTGAGATCTGAGTTCTTAGGTTTCATGTACCTGGTACAAGACTTGCATACTTCCCTCTCAAACAGGCAGGGCTGAATCTCGAACAGAGATCCTCCTCCCTCCCAAAATGTCTTCAGTAAATGCTGCAGTGAGGAAACAAAAGTTGAGACTACAAAAAGCAGTGAGGTGCAATTCTTGGATTGTAAACTCATCAAGGCAGTGTACTACGTGTATGTATAGTACCCAGCACAAAGATGTGCTGATCAGGATCATAGCCTAGGGCACTATTCCGATACAAATAATTAATAAAAGCAATGCATGCTTGGGTGACATCATAAAGCCAGGCTGCTGGGTGGGCCTTTGCCTTGGTGTCTAATGCCACAAATGGGAAATACTGGGATTTTTTTTTCTTTCAAATCATTAGCTACACGTGTTATAGAAATGAATTGCAATTTTTCATATTTCAAAATTTTCATTTTGAATTAAGTCTAAAACCATTCAGTGACTTGGACTTCTTGTGACTATAGATAAGGTATTCTGTAGTTGATTAAATTACTGGTGCCCACAGGAATTAGAAGGCATAACAGATTTTATAAGTATATCAAGGGGAGAAAGCACCAGCAAGAAAAGAGATCCATTAATAAAAGAAGAAATTAAATGATTTAAAACTAAGATACCACATATACTTTTTAAAAATATGTATTTCACAAGAACACTAAGGAACGGCTGTTTGGGCAATCATGAAGGTAAGCAAGATCTAGTTAAAAATAACTATCAATGGATATTAAGAATATCAGAACATGAACAAATCAGCCAGTCTGAGTGATACACATCCTAGGAAATTGTTTTTAAAAAGTTAGTTTTGAGGACTAACCCTTGACTGCTGTTGAGTGTTTACTCGGAAGTATTTAAAGTCCATCTTATTCCCACAGATTTCCAGTCAATATTTGATACTCATTAAAGGCATATTTATCTGATCTTTTAAAAACTACTGCACACATGCCTAATCATAGCATCAAGATAGAAGCAGTCTGAGCCAGGCAGCCATTGTTATTCTTTCTTAGCAAACACCAGTTGAGCTACACAAGAGACAGACTCATGATATTTTCATAGTTTAATATTAGCAGAAATCTTGATTTGTCTAGTAAATGGATGTCTTAAGATTCAGGAATTGCAGGCAGATTATCTACAATGTCAACAAACTTCAGATCATGATAAAATGTTGCTAGGAAGCTAGTTTTAATGTCAAACAGTTAAAGTAAAGGATATCAGCTTTATCAAACCAATTATCTAATTCCTAGAACAGTATATCTACAATACTACCTCAGCTACGCTTTAACCTCTTATACGCTGGAAACCCTTCTTTACTGCTTACATGGATGTATTCCAGTGGGGATACCTGAAGGCCTAGTTGGAGGAGCAGGGTTGTAACTGTGGTAACGAATGTTCCCTCCATGCTGCCCTGCTAACATGGAGAAGTTGTTGGGGATGTAGTTGGTTTCACTTTCTTGATAGCTGATGGAGCCCTCAGCTTTGTGAAATGCTGGCTTACAGTATGTAAGGCAATAGCTTGTACTGTTAATGAGTCTGTCTGAATGTAATAAAAATTGAACATGAAATGAAAAAGCAATCAGTTTGTGATGGGATGTGTACGCTACTCAGGCTCTGAAAGAGTTATGGTGGGCCTGAGAGGCTAATTATGCTACCTGGTTCTACCTGGAGGGTGGGCCAAGTTTAACTAAAGATGAGTCGCAGGTAGGAAAGGAACTGGGTGGCTAGTTTAGACAGGAAGTTTGGAGCAGAAAGAGGCTATAGGTCTGAGAAGACTGGTGAGAGTACTGGCAAAGGAGGATAGCATTAAAAAGGCATTACTTTGCTTTTTAAAAAATACAGGACTTGATGAGAAGATAAAGATTTTTGCTTGTGTGAAAACTGCAGTAAGTGGCCAACATAGCCTATACATAGAGAGTGAAGAACTCTTCAGTCATTCTCAGGGATTAGTGAGTAGGGAGACCAAGAGGATCAAGGAAAAAGCCTAGGGGAAGAATAAGCTCTGGAATCCTTGCCTGAGTAGAGAAGTCTGACAAGAAACCAGGAGAGATATAGAGCAGCTGCTAGGGTGGAGTAGGTTCTGGTGCTGTGTCCTGAAAAAAAGGCAGGGACTAGACATTCTGGGAGAGAACTCTGGGAGGCATTTGAACAGGGAATAGAGCAGGGGAAACTAGAGAGGGACAAAATACCATGCCTAAGGAGAGTGGAAGTGAGTTTATGTTTAATTTTGTTGGGGGATTCCAGGGGTGAGGTCTGAGAGTCCCAGTCCTGAGAGAGGGGTGAACCTAGAAGCGTTGCAGGGGGAAAAGCTTGACATGCTGGGTAGAAGTAAGTCCAGTGAGGCAGCAACAAGGAGTCTTGTGGAGTAGATCTTGGATGCTAGTTATAGAGTCCTTGGTCTGGAAGCTGGGGTAGTGGGAGGACCTGGATTCCCCTACCAGTCACACATGAGATGGCATGAAGCCAGAGAAGGGGTAAAGGATGATGGAGGACCCTGAGAAAAGGGTGTGAGGAATACAGGGCCCAAAGTTGTGGCCAAAGACCTCTTTGTAAGGACAGTTTAATTGTTTATTTGTTGGACTTTCTGTTACCGTGGCAAGCATGGACTTAAAGACTTGTCCCCTTCAGAAATAGTTTCAAGGACTGTGAGGAGAACTTGGGGAACCCTCTGTGATATGCTGTGTTAAACATTTCTGCAAGGGAACATCTTGGTTTTGGTCTAGGAAAAGTCTGGGTTGATATGGAGGAACGCTTTTGGGTGGGGGACCCAGAGTAAGGCTGTGTTGTGGAAGGCTTGCCTAGGAGTAGGAAAGAACATAAGAGGGAAGCAGTGTCACAGTGTGGTACTGGCCCTTTAAGAGGGAAGAGGTAGTGCAACTGTGATTTGTCAGCTGATCCCAAGTGGGCTTAAAAGTGGGCACCTGGGCCCTCGAATAGAGACATCTGAGGAGTCAAAGCTGCTTGCATCGATCAGAAAAAGGGCAGGGGAGTGATCCCTGACTGGGTGAAGGTCGGGGAGTTGCCAACTGAACTGATTTCTAAGCCAGAGAGATGCAGTAAAGAGCCAGAAGAGACTGAAGGCAGGGGCACAACAGAGGGGTTTATATGCTGACCTCTGCATGCTGGAAAGCTGAACTTGGGGGAAGAGTGAAAGGGCCAGGGGGAGGGAAGGATGGTCCCTTAGTGAGGATGAACTCCAGCACAGAAGAATGTGTGGGTTCCTGCTGGAAAGAGAAGTGCAATGGGATACTCATGTGAGTAAAGCAAACATAATTTGTCCCTTTCAATACATCAGCTCAGGGAACTGGATATTTGGAGCCATTTTAAAAGTGGAAATCATTTTAAAGCAATGGAAAAAAAAATCTTAAGCATAGAAATGTAATTAAAATATGATGCAAAAGTTTCTATTTTAGATGTGCAACTAAATTCCAATAATTTATTTAAAATGACCTAAAAGTACACATAGTAAAAAACATTTATTTTCAGTAGAAAGGGAAAAATGTCATATTTTATGTATTCAAGTTATGGACTCTGTCCGTACAAGTCTGTGCATATGAATGGTTAGCTAAATTTTCCGTACTTATGTTAGTCATACAATGGGCTGTTGACTCCATTGGGGTTATGAAACAGAATCTAGCAAAACAGGGGATTAACTTTAAGTACATGAAAATTCCCACAGAAAGGGTAGCATGTGAGCAGTCCCATGGACTATGAAATGATAAGTGACGTCGGCATGTATGACTTCATTGCATCTGGGAGCAAGCCTCCAAGCCTGGATACACAGATTTAAAATAGCTGGGTAGATGTTGTATGTCAGGCTCGCAAGCCACTCCCAAACCCCAAACCTTAAAGCCCAAGCTCTAGCCCAAGATGCAACATTTACACAGCCATTCTTAGCGTGCTGGTACAAGCCATGCTAATACAAATCTATGGACCTGGGCTAGGAGGCTCACTCCAAGATGCAGTGTTGATATACCCAATCGGACCACTCACATGCTTAGTGTTAAATGCATGCTAAAGTGCTTTGCTTTGGTACAAGAGTTTGCCTGCATATGGTCTTCAGAATCAGGCTCCATATGTATTTAATACATTATACACAAAAAACTACATTAAAAGAACAGTATTAAGGTCAAGCACTTGAAAGTTAGACAATACCAGCATTAAGGTTACCTGTGCAACTTTAATGTGACATCCTTGTACAAATGCCGTCTGCAATTACATAATCACATATTCTTTTATTCCGGAGGACTTTCCTCACTCAGTGCATAGAATGATGGTGCTTGCTTAATGAGCACAATTCCATATTTTATTTTGTCCTCACTGTATAGCTTTAGGTCTATTCAAACCCTGCTTTGAAGACAGAATTATAAAGTTCTTCATGGGTTTTTCTATGGTGCTCATCTCTATACTCTGAGTGCTTCAAAAACATTAATTTATTTTGATGACACCCCTGTGATTGAAGGGCTGAGTGGGTATTATTCTGGGCCAGAGATTAAAGGTCAAAAGTCTCCACTAATGTTGAGTACCCAAACTGAGACAATGCAGTGCTCATTCTTCAAAGTATTTAGTATTAGATAGCACTGTATCTATTCAAGCACAGCCCTGAGTGACTTCAGTTGCATCTGAGTGTTCAGCACTTACGCAGATCAGTCTGCAGCCTATCAAATCAGGCACTTAGAAAATGAAGCTAACACACAGTGACTACCTGTGACTAAATTGGTTTAAGTGACTTGCCCAGCATCACAGGAATTCTTTGGCAGAGACAGAAAGAGAATCTAGTTCCACAGGGCAGCAATCGACTGCCTTAACAATGAGCCTTTTTTAATTCCTGAAATTCCCACCTCATTCACTACACACCTTCCATCTTCAGCAACAAATGAAGCAGAGGGCATTTACTACTTAACCTTGATTCATTGCAAGAGCAAGTCCATCCAGTGAACTTAATGACAAAGAGATCCTGTGCAAAAAAAGGCATGTGATCACGTAATTAAAAATTGTATCATAATACATATGCACAAGAGGGAATGGATTAAGATTGCATGGGGAACCTGAATTCTGGTCTTTCCTAACTTTTGAGTAATTGATGTGGAAATCTTAATAATTTTTCAGTGTATTTTTTCAAGGTGTAACTTCCTAGGTTTTGAAAAAAGCAAACTGAAAAAAACGAAAATGCTATCATGCAGCCTCATATTGACACCAACATGGTACATCACTAGGGTTGAAACCTTTAGCTCCACCACCAGATCTCTGCCACCTGGGATAATGGAGTAACTGATAGCAATTCTCATTCTTTACAAGGACCAGCATTAGAGGGGGATGAAACATTTTGCCAGTTGGTTTATCGGATACTTGCTGACAGCAGAGGAATGGTGAGACTCAGGAATTTTGGGTTTCATTATAGGTTCTGGAGGAGAATATGTTCTAGTCAGCACAGACTCTTCTGTCTGTTCCTTTCCACACATGACCCTTCTTTCCCATTTCCTCCACTGTCCCTGTCCTGACCCTTCCCTACCCCTGGCTCCACATCCTAATTCATTTCTCCTTGTGTGTCCTCTCCGAGTTTCCACTCCTCTGGATTCTCGTCCCTGTTCCATTCCCCTTGCCCAGACAATTCTAGTCTCCCACTCTGGAGTCCCTGTCCCAATTTTCCCTTCAGAATTTTCTCTCATCAATCCCAGTCCTAGTGTCCTTGCTCCGTCAGTCCCAGTTCCTTTCTAGGGTCCCCACTGGCTCCCAGTCTCAATCTCCCTCCCTTGGCTCCTTATCCAATCTCAGTGTCCTGCTTGTCCCAATCTCTTCGCCCAGCCAGTCCCAGTTCTCCCTTGAAACTCTGCTTCTCATCAGATCCGGTTCCCTGCCCCAATCTAGCCCAATCCAGCTTCCAGTTGCAGTGTTTCTCTCCATCTGCCTTCACCATTCACCAGCCCTAGTCTCTCCTACCCACCATCCCACCAAATTTCAACTCTTTGCTCCAAAGAATGGGGGCGCTAAAGCTATCTTAAAAAAAAAAAGTTGCCAGAAGTATTTTTTAATGGGTAAAACAATGTGTCAGGGAACCTTCATAAGTGTTGCTTCCAACAGCTTTGCCTATAATAAATCCTGATCCTGCTCCCTTTGAAATCAATTGTAAAAATTCACAATGGGGCCCCATGAAGTTACCATCTTTTAATACGTAAGAATGGAATATTGAATTCAAAGGAACTAAAGCATGTACATTTAAAGTGCTTTCCAGACCCATGGACCTGATTAAAAATCAGTACAGAGCTGAAATTGCTATAAAACTGGAATGTGGGCACTTGCTACTGAGTTCCATCTCAGGAGCACAGAGAATGAAATCCATGAATATTTTCTTTGAAAATTGCCACATACAATTGGCATCCATTGCATGACTGCTACAGGCATGGAAAATGAAGCAAATTGTTCAATTGCTTATTTCTGCACAGAATGCTCTAAATAGCTGGCCACTGTACTTAATCAACAGCAGAGCACAAGGGTTTGTTTTTTTCTTTTCCCCGAGACAACAGCAGTACACCAGATAACATTGCCCAAAGCAACTTCAGAGACAGGAACGTGCTTCTCTAAGTTGGCTTTGATTTGTAACTCAAAAATACAGAGCATAGTGTCTGAGTCTGTTTTTTCTCTTTCATGCTTTTCCCCTTTTTCTGTGACATGCAATGCTTCTGAGAGTCTCACACAGTGCTTGGTTACAGCCTGCTAGCCTTTGGCACTGTGCTTGAGAGAAAACACTTCACTGAAATAACAAGCAAAAACGAAGTCTGTGAAGCTGGGATAACATAGATTGTTGTGGCAGCTTGTTGGAAGGTCATGGCATCAAAGTATTGTTCAGTAGTTCAAACAGGAAGGTAGGATTGAGTTGCTATTGAGGGTTAGGTAAAGGGAACATGACCACATGTCCGCAGAGGAACCCCCAGCCCCAGAATTCTCTTTATATACCTTAATACCCAAACTGCAACTCACAGGCCAAAAAGAAGAATAGTCAAAATGTCTTGTTCACACTGTAGTGATCAAGTATGTGACTGCTATTCGTGGAAATTGTAACGTTTGTGCTTATAAACATGGGTGAGTATTATGGGTTAGGGTTATTATGGAACTTTCAAACAGCAAAATCAGTAGCAAATCCATTCATTTTGCATCTGTCATACTTGGTCATGTTATCTTTACTTAAGGTTTGTAACTTGATGTGTCAGGAAAATTTCGTGGAGGTAGAAGCAGTGCAAAAACAACAGAAATCTTTTAAAAATAGGAAATAGGCTCGTACATCTTTGCTTTCCTTTCCAAGCCTTCCAAACTCATCAACTCCCCTAAGTGATTTCAGCTCTGCTTTGTCATTTATAAAGGGAATAAACTGTCTTTTCTGTTGCTGTATGCAGTATTGTTGTAGCTTCGTCAGTCTCAGGACATTAGTGAGACAAGGGGGGTAAGGGAATATCTTTTATTGGATCAACTTCTGTAGGGGAAAGAGACAAACTTTTGAGCTTGGTCCAATAAAAGATATTGGATATTTGAATTTGGTCCAAAAAAAGATATTACTTCACCCACCTTATCTCTTTTGTTGCTTACAGTTGGTGTCTTCCAGGTAGCTCTTGCAGTTGAAAGAACCTGCTTCTGATCTCACTTAAGCTAGGAACTTTTCTAACTGCAAACCAATGGCTCTTTGTTAGCACTGGTGTAAATGAGATCAGAATCAGGCCCAAAGCCTTCAGGTCTTGATTGCTTCACTTGTCACATAGAATTCCTCCAGGTTCTGGCAACCCCACATGTGGGTATAAATAAATGAAAAGCCAGCGGAGAACAGTTGATACATTTAAAGGAAAAGATGCCTAGTGAATTCTTATGTTGTAGCCTATAGGATTAACTTGCTTGCATATATATAATATAAGTATTTGGTTTATTTTTATAGATTTATATTAAAGTAAGTTTGGCTGTAATGCAAGAGACCTACAGGCCATATCCTGTATGTTAAGCTAAGGCACAGTTAGCACATCTATATTAATACTTTTACCCAGAAAAGTAAAATTGACCTATACCTTCTTATCTAAATAGATAAGTATCTACACCTATGACCTTTTATTTAGACCAATAGACAATGGAGAATGTCATAGGGTTTTTTTCAATGTTGTACCCACAGATTTAACAAGTACACCACAAGAGACTGATGTATGTACATACCTGTCATCAATATGCACGTACAAATTAGCCTATGGGGTAAGTGTGCCCTAACATTTCTGTGAGTGAGGAATGAAATTTAGGCATAAGAGGAAGGATTTCCAGCACTTTGCCCTATAAAAGCAGTGACCCACCTCAACAGAGTACTCCCTCTCTCCATTCTCACTCTCTCCATTCTTACTTACTCCATTTCTATTCTTACTTATTCTCTATCCTATTTACAATGACTGCTGCTCTTAGTAGGCTATACTTCTTCTTCTTGTATTCTACATTTCAAAGGAACTAGGCTAAGCTTGGCTTTCCTAAGTTTTATTTTTTATTTATTAGGTTTTGATTTTAAGTTTAAGTTAGTCAAGTAAACCCTAGGTTCACTTTAATAGCTCATAGCATGAGTTTCTTCTAAGCACTGCATCCCTTACACAAGAATTGAAAAACCTGAACTGCAAGGCTGTTCTTTTGTCCCTTACCACCAAGTTATCAAGAAGGGTGTGAATATATTAACCAAAGCTTTGTTGCATATAATACTATATTATCATATGTATCTTTTGAGTAGAAGTAATGCAATTGTAACTTTGTAACTCTGGTTATTTTACTATTTACTTACTATTCTTGATTTTAATAAAAAGTCTTTAAGGCTATATCTGTCAGTGTGAGCTTCCTGTCATACCCCTGAGGGTCCTTTGTAAATTCTGTGGAGCCTGATTCAGGACAAGAACTTTTATCTTCTGATCAAACAGATATGCAAGCCTAAAACCCATACTATTAATATTAATGATTAATTGTTATTAATATTGTTACTTAAATTAAATCAAAATAAAATTAAAATTAAATAAATTAAATTCCCATATTATCTAAATTAATATTATCAGTACACCCTAATTCAAGCTACAATGATCAGGGGAGCAACTTCGTTTAATTTGCTGGCATCTGAAAAATAGAGGCAAAGAGATTAATTTACCGCTGGTCTCATGTGATTAGGCCAGTCACAACTCGAACTAGTCTTACATGAGCAGCAGTCACAGGACAATAAAGATTCCAGCAAGGAGCCGGAATTTCATCCCAGTTATAGATAGCTATAGGGTTCAGAAACATATAGACATGTCGGTCAAATTCTATGGGACCTTTTCATAATTAGTTTCCTCCATATTACCTCCGCTCATGCCCTGAAGCTCTTTCCCAGCTCACATATGTCTTCATGCATAGCAGTAGGGCTGCCTTTCTTGTGCCTTCCTGTTGGAGGACTTGCATTGCCTTGTGGTTATGATTCATAAGGGATGAAGATACCATCATTCACTACAGTACAAGGTATAAAATAACCATGAATGCTTATTGCACACTTTATGGAAAGCCTATCAAAAATAACAAGTTAAAGTGAACAGTGCATTTTTATGGACATGAACAGTGGGTCATACTTCTTTACATCACACAAGTATCATGTCAGCTAGGAAGAAGCATCAGAAACATGGTAACAAATACATTCATATTTAAGAATGTATCTACCATGCTGGTCATCCTAGTCTCCAGCAAATTGTATTGCAGTGCCATAAGGTGGGAAATGCATGGCATATAATCGCTGTTGGAAAGAGACATCTTCTGCATGGACTGAATAAAAATGACGGTGAGCACTACGGCCCTACTCTTGCTCCTACCTCAAGGACAGTTCTGAAATTGACTTCAGTATTAGCAAGATCAGACCCAACATGATTATACAGGCCAACTAATACAGTTAATAATGGAATTTTTAAAAGATGGAAACTAATGATATACTGATGTTCAAATAAATTACTATGCATTGTAAACTCTACTAATACTAGACGCTATTTATTGTCCTGTCATAATAGGATACTTGAAGGGATTATGTCCTTTTCCCTAAAGGCACGACAGTAAAACTTGTAAGGCAGTAGTGAAAAAAGAGGGGGAAACCTATGTTCAACTGACAACATTTTCCATAGTGCTAGGTATTTAGGCTCATCTAGTGGTAAAAACCACATAACAATATGTCCATGTAGAATTTTATTACGATGCGCTCTTTGGCTGTGAAAAGTAGGCAGTTGGTGACTCCTTCTTGTTGACTACTATCCAGGCACAGGATGGTATAGTTGAGGTTGGTCCGTATGGAGACAAGTGGTCCTTGGGATTCGTTCATGTAATGGTTGCTCTTCTAAGACAATTGACCATGCTAGACTGGTGTCAGTTTCTCCTTTATGTCAGTGGGAAATAGGCACGTGCTTAAGTGCTTTTCTAAATATGGATGCTTTCCTGAGGAATGAAGAATACTGCCCCAGTACACCAAGATACTTAAGAAGTGTCTAATCTTCCTCAAGTGGGTCACAGATAGGCTTCTTTCCAATATGCCAGATTCCCATGTACAGAATTTTCCAAAGTTTTACTAAGCAGTATGGCTCATCTCTATTGGACAGGAAAAAGAGAAAGATAATGGAAAAGAAAGTAGAGTGAAAACAGACAGAGGTCTGAAGAAGTATTATGGACAGGAAAATAAGCAAACTAAAATCGCTATCCTAGGGAAGGATGAACAGTTTCCAGATAACTTCTGGCCCCAGAGACTCAGCTCTCTCCTCCCTGCTGATCTTTTGTACTGCTTTCTATCCCTTTAGTTTTTGTTCAGCTCTCTTACTGCTTTCATGCTCAGGATTTTTTCTTTTCTGATTCTGGAAGCCAATTTGATATAACATAAAGAAAGAAGGAGAAAGGGGTTTGTGTGTGTTTGTGTGTGTGGTGGGGGAAATCTGATCCTGCTGCTCTATTCAACTAAGAAAGGAATCTTGGTTGATAATACAGTAAGTTGCAGAAGGTCATTTATTATATAATAGTCACTTGTTCTGAGGGTCAATGGTGAGGCCACTGGAACATGTGAAAGGAGGATGGAGGGAAAGAACATACCAGAGCAAAAGGACAATGAATTAAAGAGAAAATAACAGAAAATACAAGGTTGCACAAAAGGAGAGAACAGCTTAACTAGGAAGAAATCTGTAATAGGGAGCAAATGGAGCTCAAAAAGAAATGACTGATGGACAAAATGTTCAAGTCTCCCTCCTCCCCCCCAGAGGAGAATGGAAGAATGCATTTAAATCATGCGGTAATACTTCATTAGGCAAAATGATCCATAGTCTGACACTTTTCCTAATATAGAAGCTAAATTTGTCCTCTTTAGCTTGTTACTCCTTGTTTAACACTAATGTTTAGTGTGAATAATTAATTTCTGATTATTTCTCTTCTGATATTCCCAGAGTGATTGTATTTCCCTAAAAGGATGCACCATTAACTTAGAAATCACACATCTGCTTGATAATTTTTGGACTACTTTTGTCACAAGTTCTACATATGACAGCTATAGCTGAAAGAGAAGTGATAAAGAATTTGCTGGGGCAGATCCTCAGCTGGTGTTAATTGGCATAGCTCCCCTGAACTCAATGAAATTAAACAGATTTACACCACCTGAGGATCTAGCCGTCTGAGTTTGCATTTGAAAAAACTTGGTTTGAAAACACTAATTACTTTCCATTGCTTTTTGTGTGCCTCTTAGATGAAGGAATCAGGGGGGAGAGAGTCCCTTACTGCAGACCTGCCACTCATCATCTGCAAATTATAAAAAGAAAAAGGCAAGGGAGTATGTTTTAATTTGCTGTGGGAAATGGGGAAGAAATCCTATATCAGACATGTTACTCCTGATTGGCCCATCTTGCTAAGGGATCTGCCTAAGGGCTCAGTCTAGCCCATTGAACTCAATATCAAATCTCCTATTGACTTAAAATGGATTGTGGCAGGGCAAATAATGTGGACTGGCTCTTCTGTCTGTGGATTGCCTTATTAGAGGAAAAAATAACTTCATGGTAGTGTTCATCTTGAGAAACTGAATGCACCTGTATTTCCCCAGGAAAAAACTCCTATTAAAGACAGTGAACTCTGTTAAACTAATTTCCCCATGGATCTTAGGTAATCTTTACTACAGCAATGGGTTGTCTGTGGTCCATAACATGACACTAGCCCTTCATGTTGATATGTGCAGGTACAAGTTACTGTTACTGCTATCTAAACATCACAATTGGTTTGTTTTCAAGTGTTAGTATCTGAAACCTCTTGATCATACATGCTTAGCAAGAAAAGGGAAACTATTACTGCTAGAAATGTATCCTGTGCAACTGAAGGTAGTGGGCAAAGCTTTGGTTTTTCTTTTAAAATTATTTTTGCCAGTACAAAATCTGGATGATTCTACATCAAACTCAAAACAGTGATTTAGTTAATGTTCATTAGAGCGCCAATTTTTGTTTGAGATGGGTATTTGATTACTAAGAGAACTTATTTTGGTTACAAAGTGCATATCTTCTGTGCACAGAAATTCTTAGGACAAGTTTTCAGACTTTGCTGAACGTTTCTGAAGCTGGTTGCCTTGTTCCTCTTGGCTGTGTTGTTTTACTTTAAAATTATCAAAGTTCAGTGCAGTATTAAGTGCAAAAGACCTCCCTTCTTATTCTCACGTTACCAGCAAATATGAGGTTAAGTGTCTCTGCTTTTGCAATTCCGATTAATTCCCAGCAATTATGGAAGTGTATTGGTTCGTATTGTGGTTTTTTGAGGGGAGAAGGGATTTAATTTAATCAAAATTTACTTTCAAGAGATTTTATTAGTAATGTATAATAGAAGAAACAGGATGAGAGGTAGAGAACTTGTAGCCTGATTCTGATCTTATCTATGGTGGTGTAAATCAGGAGTAATTACACTGAAGTCTATGGAATTACAGTGATGTAATATCTGTGTGAAACTAGATTGAAGCTTGTAGTATGTAGCCTCAAACACTCATTTTGCAGACAAGACCATTAAGTAATATCACAGAGGGATTAATTAAAGGGTCCAGAAATAAGTTCAAAGCCTGACAAAATAGGAAACCAGCCATTCAAACAAATTATAATAACTTTGGTATTTGACAGGTTAGGAAGAAAATGTCTAGAGCGATTAAACAGAAGAGCACGTGCCGTGTTTTTGTTGTTCCCAAGTGACTAGCATTTGAAAGCACAGACCAGCATTTTCAACGCTTAACTCACCCAACACTTAACTTTTAACTACAATGAGCCTACTGGACTCAGTTGCTGACAAAATCAAATAGTTTGGTGTTGTGCTGCTCAGAAATGACAACAATGTAGAATCTAAATGGGATTTTAGATTAAAAGGTACAAAGCACAAACCAGCTGTAGAAGAACCATAATTAAACAGTGTCTCAAATTAGTAAACTGTTCCTTATTTTGATTCCAGTTGTATAACCATTTTCATGGGGAAAATCCATTACATCAGCTTAATGAAGGCACTTACATGGAAATATTTTAAGATGCCTTTAGGTTGGGATTTATACTTAATATTAATTGTAAAGGGAGTGGTATGACTAGTCCCCCGTCAACATGCAGAAAAGCTGTGCTGCAGTTTAAGAATAGGGTGACTCTTCCATCTGTGGTAAGGACAATGGGCCAGATTAATTATGGTATCGATGCATGGCTAGGCTGGTCCTGTACCCTGGCAACTCCCTATTGCTGCAAGCCCCATAGGACAATGCCCTGCTCCAGTCCCTGAATAGCCTTTCCTCTGTTACTAGCCGTTGTGCTAGTGAAAGTATGAATCAGCAACAGTGCCTTTGGGTTATTCCAGATGGACTTCAGTCACTATGCCAGGGCTGAATTTAGCCCACTATGTCAGCATGTGTTCATGTCACAGACTGACTTTAGGATTTAATGTGATCCTTCAAGTTATCAGCTTTCCCCTATACATTTCTCAGTTGAGTCCAAATCAGCATATTGGCAGGAGATTAAAATTTCCCAGAATGCCATTGCCATAGTTTGACAGTCCATCTTCTGAAAATACCATCTTAATGAATAAAAAGGCTATATTTTAAACTAGTGGTTACTAATGTGGTTAAGCAGGAATATTCAGTGAGAACTTACTTTCAGTCTTGAATCTTTTTTTTTTTAAAAAATGACTAGTAATATACTAAATTAGGGGTCGGCAATCTCTGGCACACAGCTTGCCAGGGTAAGCACCGTGGCAGGCCGGGCCAGTTTGTTTACCTGCCGCGTTGGCAGGTTTGGCTGATCGTGGCTTCCACTGGCCGTGGTTCACCATCCCAGGCCGATGCGGGAGGCCAGCACATCCCTCACCAGCACCACTTCCTGCAGCCCCCATTGGCCTGAGACGGCGAACTGTGGCCAGTGGGAGCTGTGATCGGCTGAACCTCCCAACGTGGCAGATAAACAAACTGGCCTGGCCCGCCAGGGTGCTTACCCTGGCGAGCTGCGTGCCAGAGGTTGTCGACCCCTATACTAAATTACATGATGGGCCCAAGTGACATGCAAAATTTTGTCAAGTTTAATGCACGATGTTCTTAATGATCTACATATAAAACTCACTTTACTCTAGTGAGACTTTTGGTAAATCTTGTGATGTAAAGTACATTAATTGTTTTTTACCATTGTATGTGCCTAGACTATCTAAGTTCTATATATTGTTCTGTAGGTGACGTGACATATTGAGTCCACTGTTCTACATAGTGTTAATGGTCAATTGGTCTGTTCTAGTCAGATTAGAGAGTGCTGCTGCTGTGTTTCCAGATGATGGTCTTCTCCCATGTGTGATAGTAGAGTAGCTAGGGAAAAGAACAGAGCAGAAAAAATCTGGCAGCCGATAGAAATTAATTAGGAGAAAACAGATTTAAAAAGTATATATTTTGTTGACTTGTCTCCCAAGAGAGGTAACACTACTCAACATTTGAGCTAATGAAATTCCCTTGTGAATCATTCTATCTCAACTATACAGGTCATATCTTGATTAGCATCTGTTTCTTTTTTTATAAACTTTTTTTTTAATCCCATGGGATTTGCCATTTGTTTGCAAACCCTGTCGACCATTCCCTCATGTAAATACTGCCCCATTTGCAACAATGACTCTAAACTTGCCAAAAACTTAACTTTTAACTGAATGGTGCTCTGGTTTGGCTCCACTTGTCATAGAAATGAGAACCTACCTCTTCACAATATAACCAGTGAAAGGTTAGAAAAGTCATCAGAGCCCCTTAAAACAAGTCAAAAAACAGGAACTCCTCCACCTTCATCTCTCCGTATGAGGGGAAGCAAAAAGTTGAGGAGAATGCCTGGAAGTTTGAGAGAGTTACATTGGGAGCCCCGTGAAGAACAGAGTGTTCATCCATACCTCTCAGAATGTCTTCTTCAAGCTCCAATCCCTGTTTCTGATCTCTCAGACCTGAGATTGTATATTTGAGAGAATTTAAGGATAAATGCCAGACCAGAGACCAAGAGGGGTGACCCATATCAGGATAGTGAGATTACCTCGCCTTGCCTGCTTCAGGCAGAAGGATGGAAACTTGTAGTGGATCTAGGTAACCTGCCATAGTTTAGAGCAGGAATAGGTAAACTTTGGGATCTGGTTTGCCAGGGTAAGCATGCTGGCAGGTCGAGATGGTTTGTTTACCTGCCACATCCACAGGTTTGGCCGACTGCGGCTCCTACTGGCTGCGGTTCGCTGCTCCAGGCCACTGAGGGCTGCAGGAAGCAGCACAGGCCAAGGGATGCGCTGGCCGCCGCCTTCCGTCATCCCCATTGGTCTGGAGCAGTGAACTGAGGTCAGTGGGAGCTGTGATTGGCCAAACCTGCAGATGCAGCAGGTAAACAAACCAGCCCGGCCAGCCAGGGTGTTTACCCTGGCGGGTCGGGTATCAAAGGTTTCCGATCCCTGGTTTAGAGTAAATGCCACAACCTCATTCTAAAATTGACTCAGATGGTTTATGAACAAGAATTCCACTATAGCATTGTATATCCTTTCACCAGCCGCATCACTGGGTGAGCCACAAATTTTTGTGAAGTGTCAAAATCAGCATTTAAAATGATGTTAGTTAAGTTAATTACCAAATAATGAACTTGAATTTAAAGGGGACCACATATTGGCAATCTTAGAAATAGAGAACCTTATTCTCCAGTGGTTTGCACCATGTGTAGTTTTTTATATAGGTGAAAATTGGCTACAAAATGCTATCAATGGAGTGAGTGGAGAATTCTAATCAGGTAGTATGGCGCACCCACTCTGCAAACTCTTAATGGACTACACAACCTGTGAAGGTTTCCTTGCAAAATCTTTGTTCTCAAGGATGAGTGAAATAGTTTGGATGGAATAATAAACATCTGGAAATGGTGCCCAAAATTTACTTACCCATACCCTTTACTGATGTCTGAAAAAGGTGTTTTATTTTGGGGTTTTTTTTTTATTGTCATCTTGTCTCTTCTGATTCCAGATGAAGCCAGAAGTAAAACTATCACATTAACACCTGAGAGGCTTTAGAGGTGGCTTTTCCTGGGCAACAAAAAAGCAGGGAATACATACATGCGTGTGGTTTTGGTTTTGGGTGTATGGAAGAACTTGATCTAATGGGATTTCTAACCCAATTCTGGACTACAGAGGTTTGTATATGTTAGTATCTGAACTTTTGAATGCTTCTATAAAAAGAACCCTTTAACCTTTATTGGTTCCCCCATCACTAATCATTTAAACAATTTTATAAAATGTTGCCTGTATTTCAGTATCTGTTCCTCAGCTTCTAAATAGAAAAAACAAAGTAAAAGTTTTAAATGATTCCTGTGCAATTTCAGTGGAGTTACACCAGGGTGATGGACTCTGACTTAGAATAAAAAAAGGTAACAAGGCTCCTCTCAGTAATATATGACTAGTGTTAATGACAATACAGAGGTTTCTCATGGTCACTTCTGAGGAAAATAAAGTATTATATCCCATGACTCAAACAACGTCAGTTATTGAGAAGTACTAGGATTCCTTCTGCTGAACTTGGATAGAAGTAGGCTTGGTTCCCAAATAATGGCCCAGCTATCCTGTATATATATCCTGTATCCCCACTTACCTTGAACCTCCCAGTGAAGGTTTGAGAGTTTCTCTAATTTAATTAAATCACCATACAGAATGCTGGTACAATTTTACTGAGAGCTGGTTGGTTAAACAGAATGGACACCATGCTTCTTTAGTGACTTTTTTTAAAATGCTTTCTCAAAGGGTTCCCTGGAGCTCAAACAGGCATTTCTAATTCCTTATCTTTAATCTGATGAAAGAGCTCTGTTCTCTGTCAGGATCATCATCAAACATGAAAAAATGTTAGAAATTAGACATCTTTCTTTAAAATGTGCCTATGCCTATCTGGGATGTGATATAATGGAAGAATCACTTAAATCAGTCAAGTATATTTATCATAGGGTAGGGTTTCTCAACCTTTTTCTTTCTGAGCCTTCCCTTTCTTCCCCCTCCCCTTCCAACCCCCACATGTTCTAAAAATTCCACCTGTGCCAACTGGTTTTCTGCATATAAAAGTCAGGGCTGGGGTTAGGGGCTAGTAAGCAGGGCAATTACCTGGGGCACCAAACCACAGGAGCCCCCATGAAGCTACATTGCTCAGGCTTTGGCTTCAGCCACAAGTGGCGGGACTTCGGCTTTCTGCCCTGGCCCTAGCAAGTCTAATGCCAGCCCTGCTTGGTGGATCCCCTGAAACCTGCTTGTGTCCTCTTAGGGGGCCTCAGACCCCTGGTTGAGAACCTGTCATAAGGGATGTAATAGAAGTGAGTGAAGTTGTTTTAAATGCCTTCTAAATTAGAAGGCAATTTATACTATAAATGAAAAAAGTGCAAATGACTTCACTGTAATACAAATAAACAAGACAATTACCAGAAATTAATCCCATTTTAAACTGTCAACAAAAAGAGGGAGGAGATCTGTATTAAAACCTAGCAATGTGATACTACCTAACCATTTTCTTATCACTGAAATACAAAGAAGCCTCTTTTATTTACATAAATTGCTGTTATGTAAATGTGACTAGCTTGACAAGAGATTCTGTGACAAGGCATGGAGAA
This sequence comes from Chelonoidis abingdonii, assembly GCF_003597395.2. Lineage (NCBI taxonomy): Eukaryota > Metazoa > Chordata > Testudines > Testudinidae > Chelonoidis > Chelonoidis abingdonii. Next base: position 81,762,632 of record NC_133769.1, on the reverse strand, counting down.
ACAAAGTGGATGCTTTTGCTGTAGTTAGTGGAGTGAAAGTGTGTACTTGTTTTGCAGAAACTTCACTTTCTGTACAGTAAAATAAATGGTTTAACTTAATCTGTGTGCTCTGTATTCTGGCCAAATTAGCTTTAACCAGTAAGAATTGGTTGTCTTTCTACCATGACTTGTGTGCCATCTTAATATAAATGCAAAGAACAGAACAGATTTTTGTAAAGGGAATTTTAAAACCATTTGATTTCTTATTATTACCATAACTGTACTGCTTTGCTAAAAATGCTGATTCTTTTCTTAAGTTTTTTATTTTTGCATGAATGCCTGATTCTAATGGAATGTAGGAGTGTATTGCTAAGTATGCTATGTATATCTGAGATTCACAGCTTGCTTTAACATGTTAGCAGAAATTATGGAGTGAATTCTTTAGGAGGCCCATTTGGAACACAGAGTTTATCTGTGAACTCCCTTCCTTACATTTGGAATTATACGGCTTTTGTCACTAGCAAATAATTTAGCAGCATATCGTGTCCTCTGCTCCCATGAAAAGATGTTACAGGGAGACAGAACAACTTGGACAATATGGGGACATGCTGTTCTTGAGACAGCATTCTCCTCACTTTCCCTACAAAAGCCCCTTCATGAGAACTGTGGCTCAAGCATGGGGAAGGGATTGGGGTGGAAGAAAGTGGGTCTTGTCTCACAGCAGTCTCTGCTGCTCTTTGGGACAGAAGCCCCCTGTTTTTTCTGTGTAGGTCAGTGGCATATTATTGCCTAGGCCAACAAGGCCTAGGGCTAGGGCGGCAAATTTGCAGGGGTGGCAAATTTGCTTGTGACTCCTCTCCAACTCTGCCCCTTCCCCAAATCCCCACCCGCCTCCTTCCCCAGGTGCGCTGTGCTTCCCTCTCCCCCCTCCCTCCCAGGCTTGCCACGCGAAAGCACTGGGAGGGAGGGAGGGAGAAGCGAGTAACGGCGCAATCGGAGGAGTTGGAGCAAGGATGAGCTGGGGCCAGCGGGTGCGGGAAGTGACTTGTGGGGGTGCAGGGAACCACTCCCTGCCCAAGCTCACCTTCACTCCACCGCTGCCATCCCCTGAGTGTGCCACAACTCCCTTTCTGTCCCCTCCTTCCCAGGCTTACCACGGAAAGCAGAGGTGAGCTGGCGGGGGGGGGGGGGGCAATATTTGGAGGGCCTAGGGGCACCATATTTGTTGATCCGCCACTGGTATAGGTAACTGTACATGTGCAAACCCCATACAGAAGAAGGTGTGGAAAACTCTGAGGGGAATCTGTCCACTCTGCAACAGTAGCCCATCTGTGTGAAAGTGTCACTCTTAAAAAGTAAAATCAGTTTCTAGCTTTCTACTGTTAGCCACCTCCCTGTTCTTGAATATAGTCTGGCTAACAGACCATATTCAGTGGCCCTCAATCAATATACAGAATGTGCTATAAATTAGAAATATACAGACATAAAAGATTTTAAATGCACATTAACTAACTCTAAGGAATATTTTATGTGACAAGATATTTCCTCAGAATTAACACTAGAAAAAACACATAGGGCTTCAAATAGGGCTGCCTGCACAGACCAGTTTGCAGAACTGCAGCCAAACTAAGAATTAACATTCTTGAAAGAGGAGAATGCATAACTGAAGATTGTCTTGAAACCTCTGTCTGTTTGCATTGTGAGTTACTCAAAAGGTGAACTCAACTGGATTGGATATAACAACACTAACTGCCTGAAACAATTGCAAAGAATGCCTTGCAAGAAACCATTATGTGCTGATCTTTTAAGGTTTTGGACAAGATTAATTCTGCATTAACACTCTCATTTTCTACAAACCTTTATCTCAATTTTCTCTAAGTTGTTTGTTTTCTAAGATCTCATTTTGCCCTTGTGGGTAGTGTTTTAGGGCCCCGAGGCAAGAGTTAAAAGGCCTGATTTTTTTTTTCCCTTTCTGACATAACTTTGTTGATAAACACAGTATTTAACACTATAAAGATTACCCCCCACATACACCTCAGCCGTTTGATGACTTACACTGTGTAATTGATTCTATCTGGTTTTCTTATTAAGGAAATAGCACAATTTTGCTCAAATATTTCATGCTAGCCTGATCACCTGCTGGCATCCTTCTCCTAGGAGCACTTCAGCTTTTTTCCTCTTATCTTGCTTTCCAAGCATAGAGAGACCTCCCCCAAACAAAACACCTCAAACCAGCACCTCATTCTCTTTTATATTCCTCCTAAAATTTTACTCCACCACAGCAGTAACAAATCTATCATTTTGCCATTGATTATATTAGTAGGCCATTGACACTACTAACGTATGCTTTTGTACCCATCTCTGTTATTGCCCATGGCACACCATTTTGTCTGTTTATACACCTATTGCATGTGGTCCTAATCCTAGATTGAGCTCTCTGGGGCCAAAGACTCTCTCTTCTCCTTTATATCCTACCTAGCACAATGGTGCTTTGAGTGCTCACTGTGTGCTCAAGATGCCACCATAATATGCACAGGGGGAGATTTTCAGGTAATAACAGGCAGTATAGCACTCAACTCCTACTAACTTTCAAGTTAGATACTTAATTGCCCTGTTTGCCTTTGCAAATATCCCCCACCCCAATTGAATGGTGGGTGGTTTTTTGTTTTTTTCAGTTTGCTCTTCTGTTTCACTAACAACTAAATTTGTTTATCACAAGTGCTGGTAAGACACTTGTTTGCATATGACTTATTGAACCACAAATAGAAACAGTTATGAAGCAGGCTTCAACTAAAAGTTTTAGTTGAAGGAGCTAATTGTTCTCTTGAAGATTTGTTGCTACTGGAATTCTGTTATTGTTTTAAGACATACTGGTTATAATACAGACATTTCTTTAATGTTCTTCCTTAGAAGCAGCCATAAAAGCAACAAATCTCTTTAGCTCTTTCCTCATGTGATGAAGTGGGAATGTTCTTAATGTAATCTCCAAATACTGTGTGGGTGCCTCAGTTTCCCCTATGCCTTTCTTAAGTATCTAGGTGGTGGGATAAGGGTGTGTTATTGTTCCAGAGCCCTAGGCAGCTGTGATGCTGTCTGCACAGAGAATGGCTGATACCCTGTCTCCTGCAACTGATGGCCTGGGCCCTCCCCTGCAAAGGTGCCAACTGAAGGTTAAGGATGTGCTAATAATCACCATATTTTACCATGTTTAAATACAGTAGTGCACTGTTTCCTTGAGCTGTGAATAAACTTTTTTTTCCCCCCTGAGAAACCTTCTGTCCAAATGGTACTACCATTTACACTCCTTAGGCCTGCTCCAAACCCTTTGACGTCAATGGAGAGGGTCCCCTGGTTCTTATTCCAGGCTTGGCTCCTGACTTGCTGTGTCCTTGGTCAAATCAGTTGGCCACTCTGAGCCTCAGATCCTCTCATCTGTAAAAGGCATAATAATCCTACCCACCTTTATGAAGCAGTATGTTTTAGGCAAGGTAAGTAGCATTGCCTGTTATTAATTAAGATGGTCTGAACTTTATTATACTTGCTTATAATCTTGCCAGACTTTAACCATTTGGGGTAAAATTGTACATCATATGCCTCAGGCTGATATTACATAGAAAATTTCAGCCAAAACAGTTGTCATTTCTGAGAATAAAGCTTGGGGAAAGTACACAGCCTTGCTCCTGTGTGGTGATTTTTTTTTTACTTTTTTTTATTTTTTTTTAATCTTGAGACTTTTTCTTTTGCAGTGCTTTAGTATTTGGAGCAGGGACTTAAGATTTGTCAAGGGGGCCTTTGTGTCAGAGATGTGCCTTCTGCTGTTCCTTTGCGAATCCCACCCCAATTTAGCCAAGTTATGTCTTTGAAAAATCTCAGTTTTCACACATTCACTAGAGAGTTGCTGGATCTTAACAGCTAAAATCTTCCAAGATTCCATCCTAACTGAGCATGATGGAGTCTCTATGGCTTCTAATGCTGATCAGACTGTGCATGTGCCACCCACACAAAACTACTGAACATCTTGCCTCTAGCCTAGAGCTACAAGGGTGAAGCTAGATTGTTCCTGTAAAGGCTGCTCCCGGCATGCCCCCTTCCCTTTGGGCACCCAAGTTGTATGGAGGAGGAAGCTGTCTGATTAGAACCCACAGGAGACAAAAGCCAGACTGGTCGGGAGGAAATAGGTTAGGAAGTCTGAGACTGGAATCAGAGAGCAGGTCCATACTATGTACTGAATGAGGCAAAGGTCCTGTGGAAAAAATAGGATTGTATAAACACTGATTGTATTATAATGCATATTCACAAGAGGGGTGAATTAAAGTTGCACAGATAATCTTCATTCTCTGTTTCCCAACTGTTGAGTGCTTGATTTTGCAAACTTAATAATAACTTTTGTGTGTGTGTAATTTGAATATAATGTGCCAAGCTATTTTATTTGTATTATCATGTTGCATATGCGCTTCCCAATCTTCTTAATTCCTCCCCTTGACTTTCTCGCCCACATTTGCTTACACGTACTCTCTTTCATGCTGGTACCTGTGCTTTGAACAGTCTCCCAGTTGTTGCCTGCTGAGTGCCCTCTGTGTTCCTTCAAGTCTCTTTAAACTATTCTTCTAAATCAGGGGTCCCCAATTCGGTGTCCACGGGCTCCATGGCGCCTGCCAGGGCATCCATGTGTGCCCGACTGGCCGCCAGACAAGCAGCACTACTGCTGAAATCCCACCGAATTTCAGTGGCATTTCAGTGGCAACTCCTCTTGACGTTGCTGCTTCATGGCGGCATTTCGGCAGCTCCTTGTCCATCGGCCACAGTCCTCAGCAGCTAGTTGTCCAGTGCCCGCCCCATGGAAAAGGTTGGGGACCACTGTTCTAAATCTTTTCCTACATGGTTTTCCTGACCAACAATTTAACCACATCCTTTATTTACCTGAACAGCTGTCATGTGTCTTATCTCTTAGATTGTAAGATCTTCAGGGTAGACAGTGTGTTACTGTTCTGTAAAACTTTGCATAGATATGCTGTGCTATGCACATAATTAGCAATAATAATTCACTGAAGACAATAGGAGATACAGCACTTTTTTTTTTTCATTTGTCTGCCTATCAGTCTTGAATGTTTTATTACAGGTAGTCAGTTTGTCATTGACTCACTAATGGATTCAGCTCATGCCATGCTGTTCTCAGTCCCTGCCAAGCTTCTTCTACCCTGATATTATCTTGTGATGTTTTGGATTAAATGGTGTCTTGTATTAAGTGAAAGCCTGCAGCATTTCAGCTAACAAAATGAGATTAATTTAGGCTGAGTCTATTATTGAAAATTAATAAACTGAAACCTCAGGCACATAAGATTAGTCATTTTTTTCAGCATATAGACATGCTGACTACTTAAAATAATTAACTCATACTCTCTGCCACCATTGCTGGACACTTTCTGGAAATCTGATCCCTCCATAATACCTTTACTAGAAGGGTCTTTTGTGCATGCTGTTGTTTGATGCAGTTTGTTTCTATCCCTACAGCACACGTGACTCTTCAGCTAATTGGATTTTAATAATTGTATCTAATAATTCCATGTGATTTAAACAACCAGAAATGATGGCAAATTCCTTGTGTATGACAAAATATAGGTTTTTTTCATAAGATTGAAAGAATTCTACACTAAAGAGACTAACTCCTTGTACAACAGTGGTTTCTCAAACTGGGGTCGCCACTTGTATAGGGAAAGTCCCTGGGAGTCTGGGCAGGTTTGTCTACCTGCCCCATCCACAGGTCCAGCTAATCTTGGCTCCCACTGGCTATGGTTCTCCGCTGCTGGAAGCAGTGGCCAGTAAGTCCCTTGGCCCACACCGTTTCCCACATCCCCCATTAGCCTGTAGCAGCAAACTGTGGCCAGTGGGAGTTGCAATTGGCCAGACCTGCAAATGGGGCAGGTAAACAATCCAGCCCAGCCTGCCAGGGGCTTTCCCTACACAAGCAGCAACCCCAGTTTGAGAAACACTGTTGTACAGCATGAAAAAATAAGAAAACACAATACTCATGAATGATATTTTGCAGAACTGTCATGTAAAGTTAAAGCAATCCTCTGAAGACACTGATACATTCTCTGTTGCGGTACGGTCTGGGATTAATAATAATTAATAGCAGCCAAGTATCCTGTGGCACCTTATAGACTAACAGATGTTTTGGAGCATGAGCTTTCGTGGGTGAATACCCACTTCATCAGATGCATAATTAATAGCTAGTTTTTAATCTAGTGCTTTTCATCAATAAATCTCAAAGTGCTTTACCAAGGAGATCAGTGTCATTATGCCCGATTTACACACAGGGAAACTGAAGTCCATCTCCAGTATTGCAAGTTTACTAAGTGTCTAAGGGCCAGATCCAAAGCTCAAAGAAGGTTATAGGAAGACTCAGTAACTTGTACAAACTTTCGATCTAACCCTAAAGTCTTGATCTTGAAAAGTTCTGAGTACTCTGGCCATAATCCAGCAAAGCACTTAAACACACACTTAATTTGTTTAATTGCTCTCAATCATGTTAACTTACATGGGATTATTCATGTGGTTTAAGTTATGCAAATGTTCATAAGATAAAGCCCTAAATGAGCTTTTAGGCATACAGGTCCAAATGGAGAACCAACCCATTTCTTGTCACATATGAGGAAGCTGTATCTCTATATATAGTAATACTATTATATGGAATGCAGATGCTCAAATGGGGAGGGTTTTCATCACCTACGAAGTGTCAGAAAATAAACAATTATTTCTTCTTTCAGCTGCATGTAGAAACTGATGAGTGTTGATACGGCAGAAGAAATCAGATCTTTCATTTGGGGACTTCCCTGCAAATAGGGAATCCGAGCCTACCTGTGCTCTCTCCTAAGGTGGTTGCAAAGATTGCAAAACCAAGATTCTTCTTCCACTGCATATACTGTGCAAAACACCCATAGGAGAAATGTTGATAGAGATACCTTTCCTGCTTGTGAGTTTCCCTTGCATATGCACATTAAATGTTGTCCTGGGCTGGGATTTTGAGTTTGGGTGCGCAGCTGCCACTCTAGCTAGCCCTGTGCCACCCAGGGATGACCCTTACAGAAGCAGAGTTCAGTTCCATTGCCTTTACATATGCTAGGGAGGAGCAGAATTGAGAATCTGTCCTATATACTGTTAAATTACATAAAGACACAGAATTGATTTAATTAGTCTCTTTAGAAGAGTTACAGAGCTACCAGACTCAGTATATCATATTTATGATTTAAAATCAATTTGTGGTCCCCGGGTACTGTATGTTAGGTTGGCAGAACTGGGAAGACTATATGAGCTTTGGATTCATTTGCAAGCAGTATGACAGTATTTTAATCATAAAGGCAGCATTTGGCTTTTCTTCATGGTGATTTAAAAGATAAACTTCAAACTGAATTAAAGGGCTCCTTCCATAATTAAGTAATCAGCTGTCATCACTACATTAGCATGAATTACAATACAAAGAGCTTTAATCTACTTTTTTTTTTTTTTTAATGTTGGGTACGTCCTTAGCATCAGAATATAGTATTTCACTAGGTGGAACTCTAGCTGTCAAAACATTACTAATGACGGGATCATTTCTTGTTACTTGATAAAATGAAAAGATGACCCTGGCTTCCACTGTTAAATAGTGTAAAAATTTCAAAAGTTCCTGAAGTCCATATTTGTAAAGGCATATATGTGTTTTTGAGCTCAGCATTGCAATACCTATCTGACTTGGTGATGAAAGTCCAAGGATGGTAGCTCGTAAATTATTAAAACACTTATGGAAATTTTGTCTATTCAACCGCATTAAAAAGTTTTTGTGATTAAAATCTTAACTCAGATCTTTTGAGCTCTTCACAGGAGTGAATTATATATTTAGAAGCAATATAAGATGTATATCTATATTCTTTTATTTCCATCATTTTTTATTTGCAATTACATTATAATAAAAAATATAGGATACATCAGTGCTGTGCATAATGACATAGTGCAGCTCAGAGGAAATATAAAAGTTCAGACAGGTAACAGTTGAAGCACAAATAATGAAACAGGGCCTCGATTCGGCAAGCTCCTAAACACATCCTTAACTAAGTCTCATTGGAGTCACAGGAATTTAAACATGAGCTTAAAATGAAGGAAGCTATTTGACATTCAGATAATCAGTCCAATAAATGTAGTTCTCATCCAAATTAAATCTACTTTAAACTGGTGAAATTATAGGGTACTCCTATCCATTGTTAGCTACAGCTAGAACTTGTTGAAAACATTTTACTGAAACATTTTTGGATAAAAAGCAGCATGAAAGTTTGAGTGACTTATAGTAAAATGACTATGATTCATTATTCTTCCACATAACTTTCTAGACATCTAATTGAGGAACAGTTATAATAACTTGTGATTTAGGTGCAGTAAGCAAAACAAATGCCAAATATTTCAACTAATCAGTTTGTGAACAGCCAGGGGCTGAAAATTATTCACCAAAACTACTGAAGAAATGCTTTTGACTATCTAATCAATTAACAAAAATAGGTTTTCAAATTGTAAGATAGTTTCTTATACATTTGGCCTTTCTTAGGGTATAATTCATAAGCAGCAGTTTATTCTTTTTTTTTTTTTCTGGTCAAGGCTCTTTCCCCCTTCCCTCTACCCCCTCCTCCCCAGAACAAACCTAAATCCATATATACGTATATAACAGTTATATGTGTATATGTATAACACAGTTAGCGACCAAGCAAACAAAAAAACCATTAAAACAAGTGGAATTCTTTTGAAGAAACTTAAAATCCAAAGGGACCAATATGCTACCAATATGCATATCTCATTCTTATAGAGCCAGTCAGAAAACCTTTGACAGAATCATATTTGATCAGAATATGTGGTTACATAGAACAAAATGCTCTGCAAAATCTGGAATTTTTGTTTAGAAATTACTTTTATTTTGTATTCTATGTTAAATTACTTTTAAAAGGCAGAAGTGAAATATCTTTTGCCACAAAACACTTCTGGAATTTTTTTTGCAGAAAACTTTGAAACTTTTAGTTTTCATTCCAATTTTGAACTAACCTCCTGCTAGGTGATTGCTGCATTCTGGAGTTTTAGCCTAAGGAGACAAAGGATTGGCCAGTAATTATGATGCTAAACTGAGATTCAGAAGACATGGGTCAATTCCTTGCTTGCTACAGACTTCCAGCATGACCTTGGTCAAGTCACTTAACCTCTCAGTTCTCTCTCAGTAAAATGGGGATAATAGTACGTCCCTACTGCACAAGGGTGTTGTAAGGCTGTTTACAGTGAAGAATGAGAGATGCTCAGATATTACAGGAATCGGACCCTAAGAAGTCCCTTGAGATGGATAAATTCCATGCTTATGTTATGTTTATCCTGATCTCAACACCTTGATAAGTAGCCCCCTGCTTTCTCATGGCATATGCAACATTAATTTGCATTGTATTAGCACCCAAAGGCCACACTCAAGATCACAGTCCCATGATGCAAGGTACTGTACAAATACCTAGAATGAGTCAGGATTTTGTACACTTTTCCAGGACAATCTACACAGACAAGGCAAAGGGTGACAGAAAGGGATGCTCCACAGAAGCAGAGTGAATAGGATGATGTTTGCCAAAAGTCATGTTAGAACTATGGTTTGACTTTCTAAGGAAAAAAAATTAAAATATATTATTGGGGCAGAAGAGAAAAGAGAGGAAAGCAGGAGTGAATGAATTAATAGGAGGAAGGGATGGGAGAAGAGAGAATGCTAGAGAGGAGTAAGCAATGCAGGGAGACTGAGGCTGATAGCAGAGGGTCTGTAAAGGAGTAGATCTGAGTAAAACAATAAATCAGAGGAAAGAAGAACTGAAGAAAGCAGAAGCTTGCTCTTGCCCTCAAGATCCATGCAAGAGAAACTAAAAGTTAACCCCTCGTGATCAACTTGCAACCGTGCACCCTGTCACCTAGTGCAAAAATAAAAAATTAGCAACTATAAGTCTCAATGTTCCATTGATCTCTTTCAACTTCAGTATAAGCTATGGAGATCCTAAGGCCCCTTTTTGCCTTATCCTCATAAGAGGAAAGGGCTGGGCATGGTTCCCAGTTCTTTACTGTGATTAATGAAGAAGGCAGCTCAAACAGCCACTCTAGTATAGTAACAGGACATACTCCTTAGAGAATGCAGGATCTTGGTTGTTTTCCAAAGTCTCCTTTTACCAAAGGCCTGCACTAAGGGATAAGATGAACAGAAAGAAAATCTGTGGCAGGAACTTGCACCAAAGTAATAGCACAAGAATAAAATACAGAAACAGCCCCACATCTTTCATACTATTAGTCCCTACTCAGGCAGGATTGCCCTCTTATAGGAGGATTTTTTTCCCCAGAATGTCCTTTTCAGGGCTAGTCTTTTAAATAGGGGCAGAGTGAGTCAACTAGCCTCAGCCCTAGAGCAGTCATCAGGGGACTGGCTGGCGTTTGCTATTGTGACATTCTTCTTTAGCTGGGTAAGTGTTCTTAATGCTTGTTATGTTTTCCCCTTTTTTGTTCCTGAGGCGATATTATGGTCTTATATGTATCTTAAATCCCTACAGCTAGGCTGCAGCTGAGGATCATTCTCTGAGTGAAGCTGGAAGATTTGTCCTTTATGACTTCTTCGGCTGTAATGCACTTGCCATATTTACCTTAGAACTTAGTTCCTCCGGTGCCGATGACACATCAGGCAGTCCAGTTCACCCAATGATTGCAGTCACACTCTAATTGTGGTACTACTTCCCAGGTGATGCTAGCACATTCAATATCCTCTGTCATTGTCTTCTTCCTGTTCTTCCTTGGCCATCCTTGCTTTCTCTTTCCTTTCTCAGGCACCCAATTTAATGTTTGCTTTTAGCATGTCTCCCATCTTCCATATGGTATACAAGTCCCAACCACCTAAGCCTTCTTTCTTTGATGATATTTTCTATCATATCCTGCTCTGTCAGCTCCTTTCCTTTTGCATTATTTATTTTGTGTTTCTATGAAATATGTAACATCAGCCTCAGTCATCTGTGATGGGTAGCCTCCAATCTCTTGTTTGTTAACCACTGTCATTGGCCAAGTCTCTGCTCCATGCAATAGCCGGGGTCAGTTTAAGCTATTGTTCAGTTTGAGATGGAGACCTCTGTTTGACCAGATGTTATTTCACCTTCCAAAATAGTGTTTGCTTTTCTTAATCCCACAGCCACCTTCAATTTTTTTAAATTAAATAATTGGAGATATACCTATCTCCTAGAACTGGAAACGACCTTGAGTCCAGCCCCCTGCCTTCACTAGCAGGACCAAGTACTGATTTTGCCCCAGATTCCTAAGTGGCCTCCTCAAGGATTGAGCTCACAATCTTGGGGTTAATAGGCCAATGCTCAAACCACTGAGTTATCCCTCCCCCTAAATGTCATCACACTACTCATTCAATTTCTTTTCCATACATGTACCCTTTTTACATCTGTCTTCCAGTTTCGCATTCTTATAATCTTGGTTTTCTCTGCATTTGTTGTAAATACAATTTTTGTTGCTTCCTGTTCTCTTACATCAGAAGTAGAAATCATTCCGTTCCACATCACACTTAGTAAACCAATGCTGATGGCAAGTCAAGGTTGTGTAACATTTCCACTAACCAATTTTACACCATCCACAATGTTTCTTGTTGCCCCTTTCATCACCCAGTCTGTTGCTAATTCAAAAAGGATTGGTGAAATACATACCTTTGTCTAACTCCAGTCACAATAGCAAACCAGTCACCTAGGCCTTTATCCAATCTTACCGCAATTCCACGGCTATCATATAAATTCCTTATTATGTTGCTCAGCTTGTCTGATATCTCATAGCCCCTAGCCCTATTCCACAGGGTCTCTCTATGGACACTACTGAATACCTTAAGTCAGAAAAATTGATTAAAATGCATTTTTACCAAGTATTGTCTTTTTCAGTGATCTGTCAGAGTGAATATCAGTTCACAACATGAATCTACCTGATTGGAACCCAACCTGTTCTTCGTGTATTATTTCATCCACTGCCACTTTCATTCTTTTCAGCATATGGTAGTCAATACTTTGCTCAGGAATGATAGCAGTACAATACATCTACAGTGCATGTTCTGAAGAAAATAACCCTTTTTTGGCAATTTCTAGAGTAGCACCCGTGTTAGTCTGTATCCGCAAAAAGGAGTACACATACAGAGAGCATGAAAAGGTGGGAGTTGTCTTACCAACTCGGAAAGGCCAATTAAGTAAGAGAAAAAACTCATGAAGTGATATTCAAGATAGCCTAGTACAGACAGTTTGATAAGCAATGTGAGAATACTTACTTACATGGGGAGATAGACTGGGAATGGCTGAGCCATTACAAACATTAAATCTATCTCCCCATGTAAGTATGCTCTCTGTATGTGTATATATATCTCCTCAATATATGTTCCATTCTATGCATCCGAAGAAGTGGGCTGTAGCCCACGAAAACTTATGGTGACATAAATTTGTTAGTCTCTAAGGTGCCACAAGTACTCCTCTTCTTTTTTGGCAATGCCACTCTTGTGACACTTATTCACCAGTATTTCATTAGAGTTTTGTTAATTGCTCAATAAGAATTTCAATTCCTGCCTTCTGCTTGAATTCTGTCAACACCAATGCCTGTCCCCTGCTTGGGGCCTTGGATGGCTACTTCAATTTCAAGTGTTGGTCTCTTTTCTATTTCTAACTTAGCACTGGCATTTCTCTTGTACTAGTGCATGATCATTGACTCTGGAGTGTTTTATATGGAATGGCAATATTCTTTCCATCATGTCTTGTCTGCATTTTTAATATCTGTCCCTAAGAGTCCTGAGGGGCATCACCTGTGATGGTCTGGTTCTTCCTGAGATGTGGCCTTGGCTGTGATATTATTGAGTAGAACTACTACACCTCTTTCGTGCATTTCTCCTGCTGAGTTAAGTAGCACCATTAGACACAATCTTGCTACTCCCTGGCCCTCTTATCTCACTAATGCCAAGCATGTTCAGATGTTGTTTTTTTTCCCTTCATTTCTCATGTAATCTGTGCCAGCTTTCCCATACTGTACAAAAGTACATTCCATGTGTTTTCTCTTGTTACAAATTTAGTTGTCAGGATCTGATGTTTTGTGATACCAGCTTCCTTTCAGCTTTCACTGAGACCTGTCATATTTAGGATTTGAGCTCCATCTGCTCCTCCAGTTCTCCAGTTTTGGTTTAATCGAACTGTTTCTGTTGCAGTAAGGTTTTACTTGAGTGGGTTGACAACCCAACTGCAGAATCCTCCTTGTTTATCCAGGCTTTGGACCAGCACTGTTGCTAACAGTGGCAGAGTTACCCTTGGCATACAGTAATCATGTTAGATTTGGCAGTGGCACATGGTCTTTTGTTGGCACCACTAGGATATATCTGTCTATGCCATCCTGGCAGCAGTGTGTAAAGTACATGTAGCTACATACCTCAGTGAAAAGCAGGCTATGTCTGCACTGGAGCAGACTCTGCCAATGAGGAGCTGCCAGAGCCTTTCCCTGTGGTGGTTCTGATGTTTCTTTACTTGCCTAAGAAGTGCCTCACTGCCTACGTGCTATTTATACCTGTCCTGGGGGCACATTCAGTGTATCTACTCTACACACCACCATAAGTGTAGACATAGTCTGAGATTACGATTCAGACTCTTGTTTGTGGAGCAGACCATCAGCTGTGTTACAAATGTAGACTCTTCACTGAGTTCTGAACTACTTAAATGGTATAACTTGTTCCACTACACCTACAGTAGCTTACATCACAGCTGGAGACACTGCTTCTATATCTTTGTGTCATTCATATTTTGAGAACATCAGACGTCTCTTGGGCACTGAACTGGTGCATCAAGTTTCAGCTTGAAACTTTTGCAATGGTAATTTTATAATGGAAACTATAACGGAACACGCCCTTAACTATAGCTTGAACATGCTCTTAACTATTGCTTTATGAATGAAATGCTATGGTACAATCGCTTGTTGTGTGGATACTCAGGCCTGGTCTACACTACGCGTTTAAATCGATTTAAAGAGCATTAAATCGATTTAACGCTGTACCTGTCCACACTACAATGCCCTTTATATTGATATAAAGGGCTCTTTAAATCGATTTCTGTACTCCTCCCCGACGAGAGGAGTAGCGCTAAATTCGATATTAACATATCTGATTACGGTTAGTGTGGACGGAAATCGAC
>NC_133769.1:81728804-81746759 GCF_003597395.2 Chelonoidis abingdonii | reverse complement strand
GCTTCAGAAATCGACATTAGCCTCGGACCATGGACGCACAACGCCGAATTACTGTGCCTCGTGTGGCCGCATGAAATCGAATTTATAATATCAGTTTTATAAAACCGATTTTAGCTAATTCGATATTATCCCGTAGTGTAGACGTGGCCTCAGATAGCAATACCACACTTTTTCTCAGTTAGTCTCTTGGTGTAGTGTTTTGACCTCCCTGGGGGCAAAGGAGTTGCAGCAAGTTAAATAAGACTGTGTTTCTGCACTCCAGCAAAAGCCAAAACCTGATGCTTCAGAAGTGCCACCTAACAAGTCGTACAGTTCTGTATAGCATTGCATGGCTCCCTTCCTTCCCTTTTCCTGATAGACTTTCACCAAAGCACATGCCTGGTCATTATTTGTTGGTCCTTTCTTAGTCTTTCCAAATCCCCACTCCCACACTTCTGATGGCCCTCATGCAAACTTCAGGATCACTGTTCATAGGTCTTCTCAGTCTTCCAGTCTTGAGGGCTCTTGATATTGCAATGAATCACATTCTTTTGAACTTTTCTTGTTCCTCTCCCATCTCCTCTCTGATTCTATTCTTTGAGAAATTTGGTAGTAGAGAAATGCACTGGAATGATGACCCTAGAGAGCGAAGTGTTCCATTCACAGGTCAGATAAAAGTGCAAGCAGAGGAAGCACAGGCCTTCCTATGTGGTGCTGTCATGGTGCCTCAACTCTGTCCTAGAAGAACCATCTTTAGAAGTAGGAGGCCAACTGGGTACTAAGTCAATGTAATCCTTTTTTTTCTGTGCTGAGACTAATTAATATTAACTGTGATGTAGACAGTTGTTCATTAGGAACAAGTGAACAGCAGCCATTAAACTCATTTCACATATGTCACTATACAACCTTAAGATAGTAATGTCTTTCAGTCTGGTTTTGAACCAGTGACCTAGACGTGAAAATCTCTGTATCCCATTACCAACAGTCTGATCCTCTAATCTCTTCCTTTCTGTTTCTGGATGGAGTTCTCCGTTGTAAATGCAGAGTTAAATGTTTAAATCTGGTTAAAAATAATATATCTGCATGTTCTCCATTAATATTAATAGGCAACCTGTGGCTCTATCCCAGTAGATCTCATTAAAAATATGTAGTTAAACTCTTGTTGTCCTGAACCAATTCAGACTCATGAAAGCTGACTTCTCTTCCTGGACCTGCCACTGGCCTTCTGAGTAATCGTTGGGCTACATCACATCCCCTCTCTGTGCCTCAGTTTCTCCAGCCAAAAAATTCAGTTGCTGCAGGGGAATGTTTGTGTTGATAAATTTTTCCACTGGGATTTTTGAAAATACAAAAACCGTGAAAATATTTCGGTTGTCCTTATTTTTTTACCTAAATTAAGAGCTAAATCTGATCTGATGTCTTTTAATATGTTGACAGAGCTATTATAAATTTCAGGAGATTAATTTCTGTAATTTCCATTCAGGTTTCCCTCCATTTCTGTGTCCTTGTGGTTAATGTATAGTTATAATTGTTCTTATTAAAAATATTGCAAATTTGTGCATGTGCAATCACAAAAACACATGAGGGTTTCTCAGCTGTGGATTTTAATTTTATATCTTAGGAGCAGACTTCCACAAATATAGGCATAGAATGCAAAATAGAGAACAGTCAAGCTTTACTGGGGGAAGGGAGGGGAGGAGAGGGAAAGGAATCACATTTCTGTTTTTAAGCATAAAATTGCATTATATGTAATAGATCAAAAGCTGGCTTACCTGGAGTATCTAAAAAGCCATAGCAGGACTGCAGTTCTGCTACCCCCATCCTGGTTGTCCAAAACTCCATAGTCAAGCTTTGTAAGTCTCCCATGTAATGACCCAGTGGAGGGTGATCAGGGTGTGGGCCAAATGTTTTACTAGAGTCTCAACTCAGCATGCCACATTTGGATTAATCATACTCCTAACATGAGTAATCTGTCCAGACAGATGTGTAGTTGCTTCCAGAACAATATATGTGTATATAAATACTGCAAAAGCAGGTAGAATTTATATTTTGGGAGGCAAAGTAAAGACATTTGGAGTTTGTCTAATAGTCTTGTGTTTGTATCAACTAAGAATATTGTAGAAGCAGCAGAGAATCCTGTGTCACCTTATAGACTAACAGACGTTTTGGACCATGAGCTTTCGTGGGTGAATATCCACTCTGTCAGATGCATGTCCATCTGACGACATACATCTGACGAAGTGGGTATTCACCCACGAAAGCTCATGCTCCAAAACGTCTGTTAGTCTATAAGGTGACACAGGATTCTCTGCTGCTTCTACAGATCCAGACTAACACAGCTACCCCTCTGATACTTAAGAATATTGTATTATCATTTAGGCTCAGATCCTAAAAAGGTTTTAGGCACCTAACTCGCACTAAAATTTAATTATCTTTGAGGATCTGGGCCACAGTGCCTGATTTTGCTCTGCTGAAATCAATCGAAATTTTACCATTCACTTATATGTCTACACTGCGGGATTATTCAGATTTTACATAAACCAATTTTTGGAAACAGATTGTATAAAGTCGAGGGCACGCGGCCACACTAAGCACATTAATTTGGCAGTGTGCGTCCATGTACCGAGGCTAGCATCGACTTCCGGAGCATTGCACTGTGAGTAGCTATCCCATAGCTATCCCATAGTTCCTGCAGTCTCCCTTGCCCATTGGAATTCTGGGTTGAGATCCCAATGCCTGGTGGGGCCAAAAATTTGTCACGGGTGGTTATGGATAAATGTCATCAGTCAATCTTCCCTCCGTGAAAGCAACGGCAGACAATCATTTCGTGCCCTTTTCCCTGGATTGCCCAGGCAGACGCCATAGCACAGCAACCATGGAGCCCGTTCAGCCTTTTTTCACTGTCACTGTATGTCTACTGGATGCTGCTAACAGACATGGTACTGCAGCACTACACAGCAGCATTCCCTTGCCTTTGCAAGTTAGCAAAGATGCTTACCAGCTCTACTGTACCATCTGCTGCTTTGCAAGTTGACAAAAGATGGTTACCAGTCATACTGTACCATCTGCTGCTGTTATGGATGCTCCTGGCTGGCCTCGGTGAGGTTGGTCGGGGTTGCCAGGACAAAAATGGGAATTACTCCCCAGGTCATTCTGTTCTTTATGTTTTGTCTAATGGAGAGTCAGTCCTGCCTAGAATATTAGGCAAGCCTACTAAAGAACCAGAGAGGCAAACGGCCACTCCAGGTCAGAGCCCCAGACATCCTGCAGAAATGATGAGCTGCATGCCATTCTAGGGAATGTCCCTGCAACAACCCTACCCAATGCTTCCCTACTTCCCCACCCCTCCTGGGCTACCATGGCAGTTATCCCCCCATCTGTGTGATGAAATAATAAAGAATGCTTGAATAAGAAACAACACTGACTTTATTGCCTCTGCAAGCAGAGATCAAAGGGGGGAGTGGAGGGCGGTTGGCTTACAGCAAAGTAGAGTGAACTGCCATTCTGCACTTGCTCAGCCTATAGCTGAAAATGGGAATCTGTGACAAGCACTAGGATAGAAGCACAGGCAGGACAGAATCTCATTTGTGTGTGGGCCTTTGGTTGACACTGGTAAAATACAAAATGTCCCAGGATATGTATGTTGGGGGACAATTCTAAACAGCAGTTTAATTTTTTTATTTGCAGCAAAATGTAGAGGTCTAAGTATCTGATTGTGATCCCTGGTAGCAAGGGGTAGGCACGACCACGCAGTGCTGCTGACTGGGGAGAGCAGCCTGAGGCAGAAGCCTCCAGCTGCCATGATATTCCAGGCAGGACTGAATCTCCATTAGACAAAACTTAAAGAAGAGAATGACCTGGAGTCATTCCCATTTTTGCCCAGGTGCCCCAGCTGACCTCACCAAGGCCAGCCAGGAGCACCCACGGGATCACGATGACGGATATCAGTCATATTGTACCATCTGCTGTCAGCAAGGCAAGGAAAGGGGATGCTGCTGTGTAGCGCTGCAGCACCGCGTTTGCCAGCAGCATCCAGTAGACATACAGTGACATTGAAAAAAGGCAAGAAACGATTTTTTTCCCTTTGCTTTCACTGAAGGAGGGGGCTGGGGGAAGGGGCTGACGACATATACCCTGAACCACCTGCGATGATATTTTTGACCCTTCAGGCTTTGGGAGCTCAGCCAAGAATTCAAATGGTGTTTGGAGAGTGCAGGAACTGTGAGATAGCTACAGTCATCAGGCACACCTCCGTCCGTGAGCGTCCATTTGATTCTTTGGCTTTCTGGTATGCTTGTCTCAGTTCCTTAAGTTTCACGCAGCACTGTGTTGAGTCCCTGCTGTGACCTCTGTCCATCATAGCCTTGGAGATTTTTCCAAATGTTTTGGCATTTCGTCTGTTGGAATGGAGTTCTGATAGAACAGATTCGTCTCCCCATACAGAAATCAGATTCAGTATCTCCCGTACTGTCCATGTTGGAGTTCTTTTTTGATTCTGGGACTGCATGGTCACCCGTGCTGATCAGCTCTCCATGCTGGGCAAACAGGAAATGAAATTCAAAAGTTCACGGGACTTTTCCTGTCTACCTAGCCAGTGCATCTGAGTTCAGATAGCTGTCCAGAGTGGTCACAATGGTGCACTGTGAGATAGCTCCCGGAGGCCAATACCGTTGAATTGCGGCCACACTAACCCTAATCCGAAATGGCAATACCGATTTCAGCACTACTCCCCTCATTGGGGAGGATTACAGATATCGGTATTAAGAGCCCTTTATATGAAAGTAAAGGGCTTCGTTATGTGGACGGGTACAGGGTTAATTCGGTTTAACGTTGCTAAATTCGAGATAAACTCCTAATGTAGACCAGACCTTAGTGGGCACAGGATCAATCCCATAGGTCTGATCCTGCAGAGACTTAAGTACATATTTCACTTTATGCACTTTACATGTTGCACTTTACCTTAATGGGACTAAACTGTGGTGGACGTCAATGAAGCCCTGGCAATTTACACCAGCTGAGACTGTCACTGTGCCTCAAGTAAAATGTGTACATAAGGAAGCACCCTTATTCTCAACTTCTGTTTGCTTGCTGTTCTTAAAAGCTTCCCTCTTGGGTTGAAAGGTTAACTTAGATATTTAATGCATGTTATATATTAAAATATCAAATATTGTCAATGGTTAGATGTTATGTACACTCAATTACCATGCTATAAACACAAATTCTATGCATTAAACGGTTGATACTGATTAAGATAATTGGTCAACAAACACTATAATCTGTATTCTATTACTAACCAGCCATTTAAGAGAAAATGTAAAATTTGTTCCATCACTGTAATCAGCATCTTCTATTATTAATATCTAAAACTTGTGTTTATAGCATGGTTATTCTCAATTTACCTATTTCAAAATGCTTAGACGTTGCATAACATTTAGCTGTTTACTGGTAAATATGACTCCTGGTGAAACATACTAAGGGAATAATATAATCTTTATTTTAAATTGAAATTTTCTACTCTAAGAACAATTAAGTGATTTTTACTTCATGGTATTTCCTTCTGAATCATATTTATTCTTCAGAATTATTTGCTAATACAAATGATTCTCTGTTTGTTGCCCATTCTAGACCAGTTAAGCTTTCACTAGTCAAAACTGGTGTTTTTCTAACTAAGTTACATATGTTTTCTTCTCCCTGCATGAATGAATGCAACTCTTAGATTAAAATTTCAGGTGTGAATGCCTGCTTTCTGTGAATAATCTCAATATTTTTGCTTAAAATTCACTGTTCCTCAATGTATGCCTGGTAGTAAACAGTTTGATTTGAAAGTAGAAAGCAAACCCAAAAGAAATTTTGTTTAAAAATTCTAATGGAACTGAACTTGTCAGCTCTGTTACTCATACTTATTTCTCTCTCCGTCAAGTTGGACTGTAGCTCTTATTCTTGACAAAATGAGATAGGAAAGAGAGTATCCTACAAAATAACCTAGAGTACCTTTGCTAGACACTGAAATATCAGAAATTTAAAATTTGATACTTTTGCCCTCCCAGAGCTGGAGGTGATTGCTGTGTCCCAGTGGAAAGCTGGAATTCCTTCTTCTTAATGGTTGAGTTCTCAGTTTTTTGCCCTGAAATGTTGTGAGTTAAAAGACATTTTTTAGAGAGTGAATACATGTCAATGGCCTATTTCTGAATCTTGTATGGGCTGAGGCAAAGGTTAAATTCTTTTATTTGTCGGGGGGGGGGCGGGCGAGAATCCTACATTTACAGGGAGAAGCAAGAAACGTTATTATGGTGGGTTGACTCTTCTGTTTGAAGCGACTGCAGGCTCTTGGAATGTTCAGATAAGTCCAAGGGGAGATGAATTATTGAGGAGAGAAAGAAAGATGGTAAAAAGTCAAAGATACAATAAATGCAGTACATGGCTCAATTTATCAAATAGATCTCTCTTCAGAAATTCAATATATCTATATTATAACATATCTGTGTGGGGTTGTGGTTGGCCTCTGCTGAGGATCTGAACAGGAGGGAGAGGAAACAAAGAATTCTTCACACACATGCAGTTAGTCCTGTCAATGCAAACTTCTCCTAAAGGACAAGGAAAGGAGCAGAGGCTCTTAAAGGGTGCTGTAGTAGCCACATTTGGCCTCTTCTATCCAAATCTGAAACAAAGTGGGTCAGGTGGACCAACTTCTGTTGGTGAGAGAGAGAAACATTTGAGCCACACAACTACACTGTATTCAAACCTCACTGAGACATTATGACTGCCTGAAGTACAAAATAACACTTCCCTTAGTTCCTTCCAGGGTGGCATGTCACCATACTGGCCCCCAACGTGGCTATATGACAAGCTCAAACAGACATAGATTTAGCTATGTAATTGTTATGCCGTCATGTTCCATGTACCACAGCCTTTAAATCTCTAATTACAGAGACAGGCAGCCATTCTGTGCTGAATTTTTACAGCTGGCAATAAAAGAGGCACATGCTCTATGGTCTTTCAAGTTCCCTAGTTTTTCTTTCTGTCTAAAATAATCACTTTCAGAATGGGGGCCTGCGGCTGCCTCCTTATATGCCTCCGTATGGAAACATAGAAATCATATGTATACATATTTTTGTTCTTGTGGAGCATATAGAGCTAAAACTAGGGCACGCCTTCTTACTTTTGCATAAATCCAGAGAAAATATCAAAACACTAAATACAGACTGTCCTAGGTGAATCTGATCCCTAGCTAATTTCAGATGGGAAAGGCATGCAGTGCACCTGTACTCTGATCAAAATAAATAAATAAATAAGAACAATTAGAAAGTGAGTTCTGGTGTGGTAAATGAAGCATTAGCTATTTTGGGCATACATGCCCTTATTTTGCTCATCAGCAGATGCTGATGTTACAAAATCATAACTAGCAATTGGGCACAGATGGTAATCTCTGTACAATACAAAGGCTCAGAAGGGAATAAGTACTTAAATAGAGAGACTTTAATCACCCTTTGCAGTAAGTTGCCAGCTGTTGCTTTCAGATATACCTATTCTCATTTTCAAGTTGCTTAGAAAGTCAGCGTATCCTCAACGGACATGACTTCTGTGCAGACCTGACCAGAAATGAAAGCTGCCCGCACCAAGCACAGAGATGGCACGGGTGCAAATTCTGCCTGCCTTCCTCCATGGGTGAATTTGTCTTGTGACAAAGGCTACCACAATAATGTAGTGCATATAACTTGCTCCCCCTACCTGCTGATGAGGTTCACCAAGCCAATAGGCTGCAAATGAAGAGTAAACTTTAAATTCCTCTAATGCTGTACTTGCTGTGCCTTCACTGATATCTGATATACTGTAGTGTTAACTGTAGCATTACAAATATCTTGGTGAGTATATAAAATTGGTGGGCCCTTAATTTGAGTTACCAACATCTTTACTGAGGTTATAATACCATAAAATATTCTGAATGTCTTCTAAAGCAGTGAGCTCCATTTCCTAGTCACTTTTTACTGGCGAATCAAAAGCATTGGAGGTTCACGAGCAATGTCTCTGTTTCATCTAACGCTGTGAGGGTTGGGTTGTCAGTGAGCCAGTGACACTCCCTGACTTTCTTCTCAGCCCAGATGCAGGTTAGAGCTGGGTGCTTTAAGTTATATCAGTTTGACATGGTCCCTTAGGGACCATAGGTATGTTGGGCATAACTGGAATATCATGTGTACTGGCAATGCTCCTGACATGTCCCTCTCCACCCTCTGCTTTAGTGAGGAAGATGTACAAGTCATCTCCTCTGCTTTATGCCTGCTGAGGAGTTACAGGAACAGGGCAAAGAATCTGTCCCTATGTAACCCACACACCTCTTGGATGGGGCGGGGGGGGGGGAGACAGACAGACAGGCACCTCTCTACAGTCTTAGCTAAGAGCCAGTTGGCTTTTAGCTCATGCTGCAGAGACTCATGCCCTAATCTCCAGAGGCACCCGAGTTCTATCCTGCCCACCAACGATCGGGGCCTGTCAGCATTACAAGTGCAGACTTGTCCAGGATTTAAACTGGGAAGTATCTGAAGCTTGGGACACTCTTTCTCATCTAGGGGAAGTATGTAACCCACATACCTACTAGGTGTGGTGTTCTGACCCATCTAGTGACACCGAGACCATTTAGAGAGAGATTAATAGTTTTCTCTTTGGCCTTAGCTAACAACCAGTTCGCTTTTAGCTCACGTGGTATGCAGACATCCGGGGTCTGTTGGCGTTACACCTATGTTCTGAGAAGCTTTCTAAAGTCTGTTTGAATAGTTTGGTTAAACATCTAATCTGAGCTAGTAAATTGGGTGGGAAATATTCTGAGACATCACGTGAGATTTCTGGTACATTCTACTTCTAGATGGGTGAGAAGTGCTGCAGGCTTATATTGCCTTGTTGGTAGGTTACTATGTTTGAATTTCTCACACTTAGGTGGAGTTGGAAAGTGCAGAGCAGTGTGTATGTCAACTTGTAAGTTTAACTGTTCAGAACCTCCAAAAAGATTTAATTTGAGTTTGCTTTGTTGGATGAAGATTTTGGTCAGTTTTTCCTTTAGCCAAGCTAGTTCATCTGGATTGCAGCTCTTTAAAATGCCTATTATTGCTGACCAAAATAAAAAATGTATGTGAACAGATAGACCTGTTATGCAAAAAGGCAGCAGGTGTATTGTCGGTGTGGCTGCCTTTTTCTACCCTTTTGAGTTAGTTATAACGAGAAATTGTTGTAACTGTATTGTTCTGTATGACTGTTATGTACGTACGCAGACTGCTGAAATCAGAGAAAGCTACGCTGCTGTGGAATCAGTTTGAATCCAGTATGAAAAGCAAAGGAGAACAGTCTCAAGCATAAGTTCTTAAGCAATTCTGCCAATAGTGGAACATAAGTGGGAAAGGAGACCATCTGTTAATGTCACTTGAATCATATTTAAAACAGGAAGGGGAAGTTGTATACTATTTCTGGAAAAAAAGTTTTTGTAAATGGGTTTTGAGCTGGGTAGTGTTGTTTGCATTAATTTATTAATCAAATTCTTCCATGCTTAACACTTCAAATACTGTGCCATGTTAATTTTGTCACTATTTATTTTAATAAATCATTAAAATATCCCAGCTTCTGAATTGATCCAGTTCCCCAGTTTTTCAAATAACTGTTTAGGCTAGCTATTTCACTACTGATAGTATTGTTTTATACCCTATGTTTCCCAAAAATACTTAGAAGGGAATAAAAATGAAAAATCACTGCTGCATTTTTTTGTGCTATGCACTATGTAGTTCTTTCTACTTTTTTGCACTAACTTGCTGGATATTAAGAAAGGACACAACAATCAATTGAACAACGGTTCAGCTAGTATTGTAAAGAAACAGCATAACTGAATAAGCTTTCGTGGGTGAATACCCACTTCGTCAGACACATGCGGTGGAAAGTTCCAGAGGCAGGTATAAATATGCAGGCAAGAATCTAGAGATAACGAGCTTAGTTCAATCATGGAGGATGAGGCCCTCTTCTCGCAGTTGAGGTGTGAACACCAAGGGAGGAGAAGACTGAGTTGTAGTGTGCTAGCCATTCACAGTCTTTGTTTACATCACTGCTGATGTGTCAAATTTGCAACTGAACAGCAAGGTTCTGGCAATTTCATCTTTGGAGTCTGGTCCTGTAGCTTTTGCTGCTGGATGGTTACTTTAATCTGCTACTGTTGTCCAGGGATGTTAAATTTCTCCTATAGGTTTTTGTATATTGCCATCGCTCAATAATCTGACTGTGGTCCATTTTCCTTTTACATAGGGATGTCAGTTTGGCCAATGTACATAAGAGAGGCTGCTCCAGTGAGCGACCATTGGCACTGATGGCTATATTACATTGGATGATGCAGGTGAAGGAACTGTGAGTTGTTGTGTAGAATCTAGGTTAGTCCTGTGATTAAACAGAGCAACTCGTAGCCCAGAAGCCCTGCTGAAAGACTAGCGCCAAAGAAAAACGACACAGACTCCATCTGGCGTCATCTACAGTCTCAGCTAACACCTCTCAAGCCATCAGTTGATCTACATACCGTCGCTGGACACGACGCCTGCGCTTTCCAAGGCCTGGGAAGGGCAGGGCGTCCTCCCCACAGACCACCCCGCCAGCTTAAAGTCATAATTCACCCAGCAACCGCACCAATCAAGAACTTAACTCAGGAACCAACATGGCAACAATACCTTATGCCAACTTGCCCAACTTTCACACCACCGGAACTTGTCATAAAAACAGATGTAGGGTTATGTTCTTACCTTAAAGTTGATAGGCAGTGAACCTGGCTGAAACCGCGACCAGAGACCAATGAGGGACAAGATACTTTCAAATCTGGTGGAGGGACAGTCTTTGTTGGGCTTTTTGTCTGTTCTGTTGTTCGCTCATCGGGACTGAGAGGCAGGACTCATTCCAATTCTCCAATCTTTCGACGTCTTTCATGTTCAAATCTAGTAATAGCAGGCAAGGCCGGATTATATTACTGTTTGTTTTTACCTTGGTAAATGTGTCTTTGTAGGAAGTTTTCCTTGTTGCTGTAGCTTGAATTCTCAGGCTGGGGGGGTCCTCTAGTCTATAGAACGAGTACCCTGTAAGAGCATTTTCCAGTCCTATTTTACAGATATATTTAACCTATTATCTTCTTTAATTAAAGTTCTTTTTAAGAACCTGATGTGATTTTTTCCTTTCTTTTAGATCCCAAGGCCTTGAGTCTAACTCACCAGGATTGGTGGGGGCGACAGAAGGGGGAGGATTAATTTCTCTTTGTTAAGATCAAGGATTTGGATCTGTGTAGCTCTCACGGCAGCCAGGGATGGAGAGTCTGGGGGGAAAAGCAGGGGATGGTTAATTTCCCTTGTTACAGACCAAGGTGTCTCGGGTCTGGGTTCCCCGGGAGGTTTTGGGGAACAGAATGTGCCAGACACAGACTTCTGGCTGGTGGCAGCATACCAAATTTAAGCTGGTAATAAGCTTAAAAGTGATCACGCAGGTCCCCACTTTTTGGACGCTAAAGTTCAAAGTGGGAAAAAACCTTGATAGACAAATCACAGGACCTAACTAGATCAGCACAACATCACCGGTCATTTCACCTGTACATCCTCCCTGATTGAATGACTCGTATCTCTAGACTGATCTTGCCTGCATATATTTATACCTGCCTCGGATAATTTCCACACTGCATCTGACGAAGTGGGTATTCACCCACAAAAGCTTATCTCCAATATACTGTTAGTTATAAGGTGCCACAAGGACTTCTTTGCGCTTTTTACAGATCCAGACTAACACGGCTACCCTCTGATAGTATAACTGAATCGTATTATCTACGTAAGTTCACAGAAATACTAAAGTTCTTTGACAAGTTTTCAGTTAATGAGATTAACATATATGAGTACTGAGTACTGCAGCACTGGCCATTTTAGGGAAAAGTTGAAGTACAGACACTGGGGTCCTAATGAATAAAAAAAGTGTCTGTAACTTTACCAGCAAAACAAAGTTTAAATCTATTCAATAATAGTAGTCATAGAGCTGTGCAAATAACTGATTTTTTTTTGTAATATCAGAGGGGTAGCCGTGTTAGCTGGATCTGTAAACAGCGCAAGCAGAATCTGTCACCTTATTAGACTAACAGACGTTTTTGGAGCGTGAGCTTCATGGGTGAATCAACCACTTCATCAGACGCAGGTAGTGGAAATTTCAGGGGTAGTATATATATGCTAGCAAGCAAGCTAGAGATAACGAGGTTAGTTCAATCAGGAGTGATGAGGCGTATATTACATTGGTGGACGTGCAGTGTGAATAACCGTGATGTGTGGCGATCTGTTAGGTCCTGTTGATGGTGCTCTGGGAGAACTTTCAAGGTCTTGGGTGCAGGCCAATCCTCCCACAGATACACCCGCCAACCTGAAACGTATTCTCACCAGCAACTGCACACCATACCATAGTAATCTACCTCAGGAACCAATCCATGCAACAACCTTCGATGCCAACTCTGCCCAACATATCTACACCAACGACACATCACAGGACCTAAACCAGATCAAACCACACATCACGGTTCATTCACCTGCACGGCACCAATGTACTATATAGCCATAATGCAGCATCCCCTCTGCTGCTATGTACAATCGGACAACTGGACAGTTCTCTACGGAAAGGTAAAATGGCACAAATCAGATATCAGATCGGCAAATACAAAAACTGTGTGAAGAGCACTCAACCTCTCGGCAACAGCATACGCAGACTAAGGTGGTCAATCCTGCGCAAACAAAGCTTTCAGACCGGACTCAAAGAGAGCTGCTGAGTTGATAGATTCATTTGCAAATTGACCACCATCAGCGTCTGGACTAAGACAAGCTGTGAATGGCTTGCCACGAATTAAACAACCAGTTTTTTTTTTTTTTTTTTTTTTTTTTTTTTTTTTTTTTTTTTTTATTTTTTTTTTTTTTTTTTTATTTTTTTTTTTTTTTCCTCCCTCTCGTGGTTTACAACTCACTGCTAGAACAGGCTCCCATCCTCCCTGATTGAACTAACCTCGTTATCTCTAGCTTGCTTGCTAGCATATATATACCTACCCCTGGAAATTTCCACTACCTGCATCTGACGAAGTGGGTATTCACCCACGAAAGCTCACGCTCCAAAACGTCTGTTAGTCTATAAGGTGCCACAGGATTCTCTGCTGCTTTTTTTTGTATGCTGGATGTTCCAAAGAAATCGAGAGGAAAAAATTGTTTTTGGGTCAACTAGAAACACCATTTATTTTAATTTATTTATTTATTTTGAGCTAATCAAAAGTCAGATTTCAAGTCAGCCAAAAAGGAAACATTTTGTTTCAATTTTGGGCATCTTGATTTTTTTTTAAACAAAAGCAAAGGAAATCAAAGGATAAGAATTTAGGCACCATTTTTTTAAAAAAGAAGAGGAATTGATTTCCTCTTTCCTCCCTGCAACTTGTGCCCTGTAGCCTAGTGGTTAGGGCATTCACCTGGGATGCGGGAGACCAAAGTGCTACAGAGTGAGGATTTGAAGAGACTGGAACTTGTCTTCCCCCTCTTCCTCCCTCCCCAGGTGACTGTTTTATTCACCAGACTATAGCGTTGTTCTTGTTCACTGATTCAATGAATATTTATTTATACAAAGTCTAACAGTTTCAACAGGAGAGACTGAGAGAGGCTCACCCCAAAATAGCCAATAGCCTGAGGGCACCATCTCTATTTTGTGAAAGGCGCTTAAGTCCCCTTGTGAATCCAGCCCTCCTCCCAACCCCAATCAAAATTTTTTGGTTTGGAAAGTTAGATGTGACCTCTTTCAACATTTCCATTTTTTTTCTTTGAAAACAATTTGCTGAAATTGACAAGTATTGACACAAAGTTCTGCCCAACCAAATCTGCATTTTTCATTGAGGGGAAAAAAAGCTTTGACCAAAATTTTTTGCCCAGCCCTAATAGTTGTCAATATTAAGGAGAGTGAGATGAAGCAAAGCTGCTTTAATGTGACAGCTGCAGCTGCTCGCTTATGCCCTTCTTTTGTGTCTGTAATGTTTATTTCCTCTTCTTGGGTGTAGGACTTTATTTATTAGCACTGTATCTCCCATCATTGCCTGCAGTCCTCATTGTTCAGTTGACTTTGCAGTTTGGATCTGTCCTCCTGTGTGTTTGCTACCGCTCCAATTTTGATGTTCCAGGCAGACTTGATTACAATTGAATTACCACCAGAAATATCCAGGTGAAAGTGCAGAAAGGCACTTGGTTGATTTTTTTTTTAATTGGGTCAAAAAACAATCCCATATAAACTTCAAAATCCTATCTTGGGATGCATCTAGCATGGCACGTCACTATTCGAAGACTGACAGAATCCAGAAAGCTAACAGAACTAAGCACCATAACGCTTATGAGAATCTCAGAAAAGATTTATTTTTTCTATAGGATGAACCTGAAGAGCACAGGGAAAGCTGGTCTGGGTGAGGATACTAGCCCAGAATTTGAGATACCCACGTTCAATTCCTTTTTCCATCACAGACTTCGTAGGTGACTTTTGGCAATTCTCTTAGTCTCTGTGCCTCTGTTCCCCATCTGTAAAACAGAGAGAATTGTGCTTTCTTGTCTTAGGGGTGTTTTGAAGACACATATAATAATAACTGTGATCACTTTACCTACTATAGTAATGGGGGCCTGATAAATACCTAAGGTAGAAATCAAAATACATTTAAAAACATTGTTGAGGGTATAAGATTTAGGTCTTGGTTCTGCAACTCTTACAGGCAAGGAACTCCCATTAAAGAGAATGTAGGATTTGGTGCCAAATTGGCCATCAGTTGCCAGATGTAAGTACAGGAAAAGGTGGGTATAGACTGAATTGAAGAAGTAATAGATAAGAGAACATAAAAGAACTAAGAGTGACTGAGGAAGAGAATTTTTAACAACTGAAAGAGGTCCAAAATTATATGGACAATGTGTGATAACTCCAATAGAAGACACAAAGCACTGACTAGAATGCAAAGAAATTTCTATGACTCTTTCACAGCTCAGCATGTGACTCTAAATCTTTCCAGACAACTAAAGTCAAACGCACAATTAATGACTTCTTTACAAAGCAAACCAAATCAGTAATTAAGTTAGGTTGATGCCCTGTAATAATTGACACTTATTAGAAGTAATTAACATGGAGATAACAATGTACACAAGCACTAAAATACAGCAATATTTTTGTCCATTCTCTGGCATCTTTTTCGGAGTAACTATATTCAGTTCTCCATCATTGAATTTATACTTTGAACTCCTATAATACATACTGGTGCAGATGGCAGTACTATTGATCAAAGGTTGTTCAAAACAGAAATGGAATCTGAAGGAAGAAGACTGCTTTCAGTGTAGACATGAAAGTGTGGACTAGAATGATGTACATACATATCAACTGGTATCACTCAAGCCTCACAAGTTGTATACTGAACATCATGGATAGATGGGTGACTCATTTTGGAAGAATAAGAAACCTATTCAAACAAAAACCAAATCCTGAAATATATGAGACTGTTAACTGAGATTTCCGGTACTTGTGAAACTCTCACAAAAATCTGGACCTAATTATATGTGCCTATTTGAACCAAATTCTGACTACAGCATGTGTCCTTTCCAGGTATCTTTTTCTACTATACTAAAATATTTCCACTTTATTGAAAACTAAAGAATCAGAGTTCTTTCATGTTTCCAAACTGCATGTGAACATTGTATTAGTCTTTTGGCTGTACGGAAATTATGATTTGATTGACCTGAGGAAAGCCCACAAGCTAGAATAGTGTCTCATGACCATCTCAGACACTATAGAGAGGACAATCACAATAACCAGGGTCAAATATCAAAATCAAGCAAATCTCAAAAACAATGAAGAAAAGAGTTTGAAAGCTACATTATTTAGCATGCATGTGTTTGCAGTGCAGGCATATATTAGAAAATGTGGCCTTGTAAGACCACTCTGTGACCGTCCAGTGTTGGGACTCGGCTCTCTCAGGCGCAGCTGGGAGCCAGGGTGCCTCACTACAGGCGGCAAATAGTTCCAGCCCTTCAGCAGGGGTTAAACAAACAAATAGTCGATAAGCCCAGGCCCTAGCTCAGGGCAGGGTAATAAGCAGTTCAGAGCTCAGGCCCTTCAGCAGGGGCTGAGAAAACAAGTAGTCTACAAGCCCAGGCCCTGGGTCAGGTGGGGCAATAAGCAGTTCAGAACTCAGGTCCTTCAGCAGGAGCTGAGCAAACAAATAGTCTATCAGTCTGCGAGAATGGCCTCCTCAGGCCAACGAAAGGGGGAGTCTACCACCCTTGGAAGGGTGGCAGGGGGGACGCAGGCCCTCCCACTCCACTGCATTCCAGCCCGGGGCCCTAGCAGCGGCAAAGGCTCGCTGCTGTCAGTGGGGATCCTGGCCGCAACACACTGACATCAGTTCAAGCTCTCCCGGAACCAGACCAGGGTCGGATACCCCAGGCCACTTCCGACCTCCCCCTCTCGGGGTACCTGTGTCTCGCTGGCATCTTCCAGTGGGTCCCAGACCATGGGTTCCTCAAGATACCAGGCACGAGGAAGTTCAGGCAGCTCCTCAGGATACCAGGCACAGGGAAGCTCAGGCAGCTCCTCAGGATACCAGGCACAGGGAAGTTCAGGCAGCTCCTCAGGATACTGGGCATGGGGAAGCTCAGTCCGGGTGGGAGCTCGGCCCCCCGTGTCTGGTCTCTTCGGCGTCCAGCCTCCAAGTGAGCGCCAGGACTGGACTTCTATACTTCCTGTCCCGCCCCTAGACTTCTGCGGGGTGGGAACTGGCATCGGTGGCTCCGCCCACTTTGGCGGCAGTAGTGGCTCGGCTCTCTCAGGTGCAGCTGGGAGCCAGGGTGCCTCACCACACACTCATGTAGCATGAGGTCTTGAGCTATAATAAGAAACCTGTGTGTAATTTCTAGAGACCTGTGAAATTCCACATCCCCCCCCACTACAGTTATCCATTCCAAAATGTCCTGGCCAGCTCCTTAGACTCCGCGCATACCTTGAAATGTACCCAGTACTGCAGCCTCTAAATAAACCCCACTTCTCCATCCCATCTTAGTGACACAAAAGCCATGAAATACCATGGATCTTTCCAATCCCTACTGCTTCTTTCTCCAGCCTCCACCCCAGTCCCCCTCTCTATCCCCAGGGACCCCTTTTTAGGTGCCCCCATTCCCCTCCTTCCCATTGAACTTCACCCCCTTAAGCCCCACAAACCCTTCCTTTACCCCCTTAAATATTCATCCTCCCCATTGAGCCCCAGCGTGCCCTTAGTTTCAGGGACCTCTCATCTATTCCCCCCCTTATATCTGCAGATTCCCGCTAGTTGTGTTCAGACCTGACACCTATTTAGAAGGCTGTGAGCACTTGTTCAGGGAACGGAAATACACCATGTGATTTGGGTATCCAATTTCAAAGCTGTAGTATGGATTATTAACATAAAATACTCACATGTAGTACATCATTGCTCAATTGGGCACTCACAGTATGTGTTGAAAATGCAGTAAAAGTGAATATATTCACAAACAAAAAGGACTGTACATAAGCAAATCATGAAGTTAAAAAAATGTTTTCCCTAATTTGGTATTCAGTGTATGCTATTGGACTTCTTGTTGTCAAGGCTTCAGTTAGCCTCACAGTTGGGATATAATTGACTAGGAGGTATGTTTGGGTTTCTCAATTCTGTAATGGCTGAAATACAAGGAGGTGTCTTTTCCAGGAAGATTAGGCATCAATGTATCTTCCCATGCTAGAAAGGGGTTTGGTCCACGGGAATGTCTGTATATCAATGCAAAATTTTGTAGTGTTCCTGATCTAGTATTTTGCATGGCACTACAGGCCTGTAATAAGCCTCTGTCCCAAATCTGGACCTTAGCGTCCAAAATCTGGGTGCTTAGCATGAACCTCCAAGCTTAATTACCAGCTTGGATCTTATCTCGCTGCCACCAATCA